>NC_052475.1:5793231-5863716 GCF_009730915.1 Dioscorea cayenensis subsp. rotundata
GAGAGGCGTATTCCAGAGCCCCAAGAGCTACTATTACTTCCCTTTCGTCTATTTCCTAGCCCTAACACTCCGAAGATGAATAGTAATTATAAAAAGAGAAAGAAATTAACTACAATGAAATCGGGGTACTACTACACACACATACTGAACTCAAGGGAGAATCAAGCGAGTTAAGGGTGATTGGGACATGGAATCCCCTAAAGGTTGTCATTAGGTCCTGAATTTTAGGATGAAATGCGAGATGGTAGTTGGGCCAAGAGACTCCTAAATTAAGCTCGACCCGATGGTCCGACGGCAATTGAACCCTAATCCCAGTACAAGTATTGGGTCGAGAATAGGCTTCCGCCCAAATCACGTATGATTGCATTACACTGGAAATCTCTAATCGGGGAAATTCGATACTCAAACTAGGTCCAACCTAATTACTTTGGAGGGTACAAAATACTCGATGGTCCCAGTGTATTTGTACATGGATCCCTTCAAACCAAGTGTGTCTAGTACAAGGGCGATGGTCACGCAACCAAGTACAACCTAGAAGTTGAAATCCGGAGTTCTCATGCAAATCAACACATCAAAGTACACAAGACTTGAACCACAAACTACAAGTTTCCATAAAGAAAATACAACATCCAACAATACATCAATAAAGATGATCATCCAAATTACAAACAATCAACCCTAGAGTTCATCATATCCAAATCACAAATAAGTTAGTGCCTCATGAAGAGGACCACTCATACAAATCCAAGGAACAAATAAAAGATGAAAAGAAAGTAAGAACTACTCCCTCTAGACTTTAGAGTCCCTTAGATGGTGAAGATCTTGAAGAATTGAAGAGATCTCCCCTCAAATGATACTTTTTGATACCTAGGATCTTCTCCCTATCTTCTCCTTCAAAGTTTGTCTCCCTCTTGGTGAAGCTCTTGTGATGAGATCGCCCGGTGGGAAGAGTGGGGCGGCGGCCCCTAGAGGCCCAAGAGAAAACTCCCCCAAAAAGCTCTCACCTTTTGCCCTAGAAAATCATGTTCTATTTAAATCCGGTCGGTCATGCGGGCTCCATGCGGGCGCATGGAGCCGGTGAGCTCACGACCAAATGCCCGAGAAAACATGTCGGGATTGCTACGAGTACTGCAGCTACGGTGATTTACTACGATAATTTTGTCGAGCCTTGAGAATTTCCGGCCAAACCTCACGGGCATCCATGCGGCCGCATGGAGCCCGGGTGAAAACCTCCCAGACCAAATGCCCAGCGGCAAGAACAATGACTGCTACAGTTCCGCTCTGATACCGCTACAGTGCGGGACCCCAAAAATGCCGTTTTTGATGTCGAATTCATCCGATTTACATTTTGAGCATCGTTTGACTCATTTAAGACTGCAACACCGAAATAACCAATTTTAGACATAAAAGCGGGCATCAATTCATTAACATCTTCACAAATAATACCACGATTAATACATATAAAATACATACATTTAGGCGTTTATCAAATATCCCCACACCTAAGCGTTTGCTTGTCCCCAAGCAAACACACATGTAAGAATAAGGGCAAAATGATAAACGGCTAAATGTCGACCTCAACTCAAATAGTGAAGAACCCCATGAGCACGATTGAAATGAGTTCAAGAAAAATGAGTTGTACAATAACCCGACTCGAGTAGAGATAGTCATGATTCCTTTAGAGTGCTTTCCCGTGAGTGTGTGTATGCTTCATCCCTCGCTCTCCCCCATTCACACCACGTTCAATGACTACCGGGTGTTAGAAATGTTAAAGACACCCTCAATAGTAGGTCAAGAGTTCCTTCGGGTCCACATTCAACACTTTAATATCTCGGTGAATGCATGATTGAGTCCGGAGAACAAATATTTCTCTTTTTCTCTTTCATTTCATTTTGAGTCCGCCCTAATCGTAGACTGTGCAAAATATTTTATAATCTTTCAGAAGGATGCACATGCTCGATTAGGCACAAAGAGCCACCCAACCTACTTGATTACGGTCTACATAGGCGCATTCATGCCAAATTAGCGGAGGAATCTCGACATAGACTCATTTTCATTTTTCAAATTTTCTCTCTTTTTGTTTTTGTTTTCTAAGATAACAAAATATATACATGTCTCTCAGAGCACCTTCATGCAAAAACTTCACTTAGGGATAAAGCAAAATGAACAAAAGAACCAAAAGCTCGTAAAAGACCATTGAGGGATGAATTTACCATTCTAACACTTTAAATCAAAGTAGTGGGTTAGCGGGGGTAGACAAGGTAGAAACACTGTGTCAAAGCTATGAAGAAAGCACTAGAAAGAAAAACATGACTTCCTTATAGCACAAATAACCTTACAACTCTATTATTATCATTCATTCAAGCCAGGAGGTTCCTAACAATAAATCATAGCTATCACTGGTGAAGTAAGCATGCAAATAACCCATCCCCACACCTAGAATCGTACATTGCCCTCAATGTACGATAATCGATGAGAACATGGTGTAGAATTCATAATAATTAAATAAAAAGCATGAAAGGGAAGGGTAAAGAGATGCCCCATTTGTTTAATGAAGATTGTGCAATGCATGCATGAAAAAGGGGTAGAATGAATTCTTGAAGGGTGGTGAGAATGAAGCTCATATCCTGATAGTCCTGCACATGTCAAAAAAAAGAATAGTTCATCTCACCAAATAATATGTAGGAGCACACACACACTCTAAAAAGCTATGAAAACAAAAAGTCCATGCAAGTTCTTTTGTTCAATTAAGATCATGATGTCTAAATCTCTATAGTGCAAGTGTTTCTAGGGGGTTTCAAGGATGCTACAAGTGTCAAACAAATTCAAGATAAGCAACATTCAAAAAGTTCTCTGTAGTACTGATTGAAATTTGGCAAGAATTTCCCCAGATTTTGAAGCCCAAAAATTTACAAAATATGGATAAAAATTTAAATAAATTAAGGATCAAACAACCATACAACATTCCTCATGGTTTAAAGTAAGATATGAATGCACAATCAAGAAGAAGAGGCAAGGTTGCTCCACAACAAAAACTTGGGCTTCAAAGCTTGAATCGATGAAGATCGGTGAAATAGATGGTAAAACTTCAATTAATCAACAAGATCTAAGTTGGAAGAGGTAGGAGAGAGTGAAGAGGAAGAAAAACGCGGTGAAAGAATGAAAAGAAAAGCGGATGAAAAAGCGAGTGAGAACAAGGGAGAGAAAGGTGGCTACATAAGGCTGGAAATTTCAGCCCACAAAGCCATCTGGAGCTCCATGCGGGCGCATGGAGCCCGTGAGTCTGTCCTTCTCTAGCCCATGAGGCTGTAAGCCTCACGGGCTGCCCTCATGGGCGCATGGCACCCGTGAGGCCCCTCAGGGAAGCAGAAAAATGGTCCATACGGGCCGTATACAGCCCGTATGGACTGTAAAAATAAAATTTTGGCATGACTCCCATGTAGCTTAGAACAAAACTAGTTTACAACATCTACAACACGAAAACATGCATTGAAACACAATCAAACAACGCTCATCCACTAGATAAGACTCACAAATATAAGATAAGCATGGACCATTCAAACAAACAAACATACGAACATAACACAACAATAAACACAACTAATTAAACTCAACAAGAAACTAGAATACGAAAAATGGAAAAACAAAGGATTTGAAACTTGGGTTGCCTCCCAAGAAGCGCTTGTTTAACGTCATTAGCTCGACGTACCTTTTATCTTACCTTAGGGAGGCTTGAAGGCGGTGTATTCATCCCGGCTAGAATTGGCATAGGAACTACCAAGAAAAATAAATTGTACCTTCCGGGATGGTATCAAGTTGAAGACCAAGCACAAGTTACCTTTTGGCCTCCAAGGAAAAAGCTTGGGCCGAGTTGTGCAATTTAAGCTTAGGCGGATCCTTAGATGGTTTGAACCTCCTCCCGATTCTTCTTTGGTCCCGACAAAAAATTCCTTTTCAGTATGCCACCACAAAGTTGCTTGGGCTTCCATGGAAAAAAGGTTCGGTCGAGAATTGTTCAAGCTTGGCATGGTGCAGGGTCCTTGGATGGCTTCAACCTCCCGCTCGAATTTTTCTTCCTCGACCATTGTCAAATTGCCTTGAACTACCCATAACCATTGTTTGGGTCTCCAAGGGAACAAGTTTGGTTGAGAACTTGTCAAGCCTTGCATAGGTGGATTAATTGAGGGCTTCAACATCCTATCCACAATTTTTTTCTCAACCATGGTTTGATAAACTTCAATGGCCCATAAAGTTTGCTTGGGCCGCCAAGGAAAAATCTTTGGTTGGGAATTGTCCAAGCCTGGCATTGGTGGGTTCAACGATGATCTTAGCTTAGTACCCACATCTTCGAATACAATTCCCGGAATTTTGTTTTTGCACTTGACTAAAATTGATGGGTAAATGGAAAAATCAATGTTGAGGCAAGTAGTATCTTCAAATGTGGTCGATGGAGTTTCTTCTACTTCCTCACATGTTTCTATGGCCATGATGTCATCCTCCCCTTTTTCTTCTTTAATTCCCCATTGAGGGTGGAACTTCTATCATTTGCTCAAAAAGGTATTAATGATACATCATTTGCTTCTTCAACCTCCAACACCTCAATATTGGTTTCCCCTCAATTTTACTATTATCCTCTTTATTCCTTGTGCCATTCTCAGATAGGGCTTCAATAGATGGTGGCAATTTGCTCAATTCTTTGGAAGACTCTCCTATCTTGTTCACCAAATCTTCAAAAAGATAATCCGACATTAGAAATTGTAGTATTCATGGCTTTAAATTCGAGATCAGTTTGCATCATGAATCTTACGAACACATCTTTGCGTATTGAATCCCCATTCATTAAGTGGCTTAGTATGAACGAGTGGAGGATGATAATGCCACGAATCTTGAGGGAGGGTTCTTGTAGCAATCCCTGGTGAGGGTACTCCCATTGTTGAGTATGATGATGTGCCGAAGAATGCGGGTGTCCTCCCCAATATGGATTATAAACATCGAGTGTACTCGATTGCTAAGGCTTGCTCTCTTGGCATCCAATTCTTCCATTTGCTTTCCAAGTGCATACATTTTAGCGGCCAATAATCTTTCTTGAAAAATCCATGGCGGATCGCTTGATGTGCTCTCATGGCACTTAATTCTTCCATCTCATTTTCAAGCGCATACATTTTGGCCGCTAATAATTTTTTTCTTGAAGTCCATGGCCACGTGTAATAAAAAGAATAAAAACTAACAATAGTAAGCTATCAAAGAAAAGATAAAAAGAAACAAAAATAAATATTTACAAAGATAGATATTTACAACAACAAAGATAAATGGCTAGAGCAATAGACTCACGGGTTTTCCTAGTATTCCTTGTGTCCCGGCAGCGGCGCCAAAAAACTTGATGAGAGATCCGCAAGTGCACGGAGTCGTCAAGTAATACCTTCTCATGCGAGCACGAGAGGGTCGTATTCCCACAGGCCCAAGGAGCTACTATTACTTCCCTTCGTCTATTTCCCTAGCCTAACACTCCGAAAGATGAATAGTAATTATAAAAAGAGAAAGAATTAACTACAATGAAATCCGGGGTACTACTACACACAATCACGAACTCAAGGGAGAATCAAACGAGTTAAGGGAGTGATTGGGACAACGAATCCCCCTAGGGTTGTCATTAGGGTCCTGAATTTAGGGATGAAATGCGAGATGGTAGTTGGGCCAAGAGAATCCTAAATTAGCTCAACCCGATGGTCACGGCAATTGAACCCTAATCCCATACAAGTATTGGGTCGAATCGCTTCCGCCCAAATCCTCGTATGATTGCATTACACTCGGGGAAATCTCTAATCGAGGGATCGATACTCAAACTAGGTCCAACCCTAATTCTTTGGAGGGGTACAAAATACCCGATGGTCACGGTGTATTTGTACATGGATCCCTTCCAAGCCAAGTGTGTCTAGTACAAGGGCGATGGTCACCAAACCAAGTACAACCTAGAAGTTGAAATACAGAGTTCTCATGCAAATCAACACATCAAAGTACACAAGACTTGAACCACAAACTACAAGTTTCCATAAAAGAAATACAACATCCAACAATACATCAATAAAGATGATCATCCAAATTACAAACAATCAACCCTAGAGTTCATCATATCCAAATCACAAATAAGTTAGTGCCTCATGAAAGAGGACCACTCATACAAATCCAAGGAACAAATAAAGATGAAAAAGAAGTAAGAACTACTCCCTCTAGCTTTAGATCCCCTTAGATGGTGAAGATCTTGAAGAATTGAAGAGATCTCCCTCAAATGATACTTTTTTGATACCCAGGATCTTCTCCCTATCTTCTCCTTCAAAGTTTGTCTCCCTCTTGGTGAAGCCTTGCATGAGAGATCGCGGTGGGAAGAGTGGGGGCGGCCCCTAGAGGCCCAAGAGAAAAACTCCCCCAAAAAGCTCTCCCTTTGCCCTAGAAAATCATGTTCTATTTAAATCCCGTCAGTCCATGCGGGCTCCATGCGGGCGCATGGAGCCCGTGAAGCTCACAGCCAAATGCCCAGAAAACATGTCGGTGCTACAGTACTCAGCTACAGTGATTTACTACAGTAATTTACCGAGCCTTGAGAATTTCCAGCAAACCTCACGGGCATCCATGCGGCCGCATGGAGCCCGTGAAACTCCGACCAAATGCCCGCAGCAGAACAATGACACGCTACGGTTCCGCTTACGATGCCTATCGAGTGCGGGACCCCAAAAAATGCCGTTTTTGATGTCGAATTCATCCGATTTACATTTTTGAGCATCGTTTGACTCATTTAAGACCTGCAACACCGAAATAACCAATTTAGACATAAAACGGGCATCAATTCATTAACATCTTCACAAATAATACACGATTAATACATATAAAATACATACATTTAGGCGTTTATCAGAGCCCTCGTTAGGTAAGACAAGGTACGTCAAGCTAGGTGACGTTAAACAAGCGCTTCTTGTGAGGCAACCCAAGTTTCTACTATTTTCCTAGTTTTTGTTTACTGTTTGAATGAATAAGTCTTTAAGTGATGGTGTCTTGATTTTTTAATGTTATTGCTGTGATGTTCTCGTGGACATTTTGGTGTTATCGTGTGCTTAAATATTTATGGCAAAGTTGTCGATTATTTGAGCTAGTTTTTCATGTTTTTCCCTGGTATATTTTCTATGATAAGGCAAGCTCTAAGTTTATTTGTATGTTCAGGAATTTTTTACAGAGAATATAGAGTTTTCTAAGGCATCCAGAGAAAACGCATCCCGAGAGGACAAAGGGCCGTGGACTCGCCCCTGTGAATGACCTTGTGACTGTCCACGCCCGTGGGTAATTTCCACACGGGCGTGTGTCATCCTGCAGAGACTTAGAGATTATTCCTGAGAAGACACTAGGGTATGGACTCGCCCCTATGGATGACCCTGTGACAAACACACGGGCGTGGGTAATTTCTACACGCCCATGTGGATCTATGCAGAAGAGCTCTCTTCCATTCCGTAAATGCACAGAGATGTGCAAGTGCTTCTAAGCTGGTCCTGTGAAGGTCCACGCCTGTGTGGAAGTTCCGCACAGGCGTGTTAAACACTTAGAGAGTTTTCTCGGATGGACAGAGAAGCCACAGGGGCGTGCGTTTCCCCCTATGGGTCGGGCACACGGGTGTGGGTAATTTTTACACGCCCGTGTGGTTGCATTTAGAAGCATTGAGTGTTATCCTGAGAGCACATAGGGGCGTGCGTCTACCCCTATGGGTCTCTCCTATGGAGTCACATGGGCGTGGGTAATTTCCACACGCCTGTCTGAATGTACAGAAATGTAAGAGCCATGGGTTTTCTTTAAAATCCTTTCGTTCTTCTTTATTCTCACACTCCCAGTTACTCCGATAACATTCCTAACCCTTTTCCCAATCTCGGACCATTGATTTAGAGAGGTTTACTCGAGTTTTCCAGCCAAATTCAAAGTTTTAAACTTCATCTCGTCGGTAACCCTTAATTCTCTCTTTTCTTCATCATATTTGATTTTATTCAATTAGAATGGTAAATGTTGCTTCATTTCTTCAATTATATGGTTATTATATTATTAGAAAGAGTTTAGAAAAGATTCTAAGATGTATTTTAGGAGTTTTAGCCTGCGGCCGTGTGGTTTTCACGCCCCGTGGATCCACACGGGCGTGTAGAATTTCCACATGACCATGTGGATTTCTACAACAGTAATCTTGTGAGCTAATTCGATCGATTTCTTTTTAATTCTTACAGATATGGCACTTAGGATGAAGATCGTGGCCGACAAACATCCCAAGAAGCAGTCCCCTAAGACAGAGCGGATAGAGTTTGCTATTCCCGAGCACCAGGCTCGGTTTGAGCGATTGTCAAGGTTTAGGTTCAGACAGACTCGCTTCCTAGATATGAGCGTATGGTGAGATATACAGCAGGAAGATGAGGTAGCGGATGAGGTAGAGGATCTCGTCTTGATGGGAGGTTGGAGATAGTTACTGACGATTAGAGAGCCTGTCATCTGTGCGCTTACCCTTGAGGTGCTATCATCATTTGAGTTCGACCGTTCTTATGATAGATTTGACAGTGTTGATGCTATACTATTTAGAGCATTGGGGAATCACTACAGTATGAGTGTGACACATTTTTTGATCCGGTTGGGATTGTATGAGGAGGCATTCACAGGTACTGAGGAGTACGCTCAGTTCCTGACAGATTATCCTGGCACATTGACCCCGCATAGAGCGTATGGAGTGTTATGCTATCAGGGCTAGTATGAGCCAAGGGTGTCGAAGGCCACATGCCTTTATCAACCTGCATATCGATACTTGCATGCCATTATGAGCAGGTCGGTGAACGGCCGTGGTGACAGTGCCGGCGTCTTGAGCTAGTAGGAGCTTTTGTATCTCTATTCGATGGTTTAGAGCACACCAATCTATTTGGGACAAATTGTAGCCGAGTAAATGAGGCATTAGTGGTAGTAGACCAGGGTAGGATGGGTCTACTAGACACGATTTAGGGGCTGAGAAGGTGATTGTACCTGTTCCCCTGAGCATTGGGACACTGAGATTGATTGGATTGGTGTGCAGACACAGTCTTGGGGTGTATATATTGGTTACACCTACCTATGAGGTAGCAGAGAGTGGAGATGATACTATAGAGGATCCTCAGCCGGCCCCCCAGCCTCAGCCTATGCCGATGGATGCTGATGTGCCTCCCCCAGCACAAGAGCCACCACTACTGTGCATTTTCTCTTCACCTCGAGCCCATGATCATTTTGAGAGGCTCGAGAGTGCTGTGGGGGGTACTCTATAGTGATTTGACTGAGGTTCGTGCACTACAGGCCAAAAACCACGTGGAGGTGATGTCCCGTCTTGCCATTCTATAGCAGTTATTAGAGCGATATGAGACGTCACCGTTCGTTATGAGACCTCGGACCCCTTCGGCATCTCCAGTACCACCAGTTGATCCACTGGTACTAGTTGATCCATGATAAGTGCTTGAGTAGACATATTTTTATATATGTTTTATGTGCATTGAGCATCATCTTTACCATGGTTTATGTCTCATATTGTGTATTTGGTGTTCTTATGCATATAGGTTGTGAATGCCTTGAAGAGTAAAAAGGAAGCAAAGATAGTCTATAAAGACACAATGTTGGGAGTTCTTGTTCAATTCAAGGACCAAGACACAAGAGGAGTTCATAAATGTACAGATGTGTGCCAACTTCCGAGAACATCCAAGTCAATTCACTAGTTGGAAGGGCACAAAGGCAGCCACATCTTCATGTTCCTTCTCTTTGTGAAGATTGCAAGACCTCTCAAAGATACATCGATGAAGAAAAGTTTAATAGCCTACCACATGGACTTGTGCCCGAACATGTGGCCTCAAGAAAAGAGATTTTGGACCGCGTTTTGTGGAAAGTACCGTAGCAAAATTCTGTAGCAATTACTATTCACGTGCCCGCGTGGAAAGTCCTGTAGCCCACGCGGGTGCGTAGAAAATCCACATGGGCACGTGGGGGCACGTGATAGACGCGGTCTAAGGCCTATAAATAGCCGTTTTGCCCTATTCTTTCTCATCTTTTGTGCGGCTCTTGAGGGGTGAGACGGCTAGGGTTTGGAGAAGGGGTCTTTACCGCTTTGGAGGTGCTTCATCACCAACTTTGATTGATTCCTCCTCTGTCATAGCATCAAGGAAGAGACCGGTGAACCTAGCTTCAGAGTGGGTCCTTGAAGACGTTAAAGCAATCCATCAAGGCTATCAGTTCATATATAAGGGGGTTTATTTCTATGGTTTTAATGTACTTTCATTCATTGATGGTGTGTGTTGTATGTTGCTCCATGGAGAGCTAAAACCGTAGAGGGTATTTGGGCTTGTGAACCCTAGGATTCTCATCTTTTGTGGATTTTCTTAGTATTTCTATTTAATCCGAGTTTGATTAAGTTTTAATCATGATTGACTAATGCTTGCTTGCCTTATTGATCTTTTGGTTATTTGGTTTGCATGATTTGTTACCTTGGTGAGATAGAGGTCTCCATTAGGGTTAGAATCTCAAGATTGAAGAGGGTTGAGAGGGTGAGTCATGAGATAGTGAGCATCCCTTTTCCCCTCCGATTGGTGTATTCAATCTCTGTTCCCTAAGCTCTATGCAACCATATTTGGTGTGAGGTGTGAGATTGAGAGATTTCTCCGCAGGGACCTTGTAGAGGGTTAGGATCCTTCGCCGGGAATTAGGGTTTGATCAATCTTTAGGAATCGGATACACCTCTTGGAATCCCTAGAGTGCTTTGTGGTCATATGTGGTGTGAGGTGTTGAGATTGAGCGATTTCTCCACCGGGACCTCGTAGGGGACTAGTATCGGCGATTTGGAGGCCGAATCCGATTATTTTTTTATTTCCATGACTTAACTTACTCATCATAGAAACACTTTGCTTATCCGGTACCTAGTACCTGAATCTTAGGGGGAGCATTGCCCGAATACCCCACTTTTACTGATTGAGATCTCCATCCATTTCACTCTTGCATATTCATCTCCGGTATTCATTTTTTCGCACATTAGATCACCACATCTTTCCATTAATCATTAGGTTGGAAAGCAGAGAAGAAGTTAGTACTAGTAGCCCTGTTCTCTGTGGATTCGACTACCTGACTCACCGGGTATTTTATCACTTCGACACCCGTGCACTTGCGGTTCACACGTATATTTGAACGTGTCAATCCACCGACACCAGTTGATTTAGCTGCAGTTGCAGAGTCGATCACTGAGGACACCGACACTTGATGTGTCTTTGCTTTACATTGTGTTTATATTTTTTATCTTTCAGTTTCAATACTATCTTTTGGACTTGTATACTCCGAAAGGATCTTCCTTCTGAGTTTATCTTTTATTTTTGTCTTGAGTTGTATTTCATTGCTTTATCTTTTATATACTTGAGTTGTTTTTATTTTTATTGAGCTTCACTAAACCCCCTTGTATATGCTTGCGGATGGTCTTGTCGATGATGGTAATTGAGAACTAGTCATGGACACATCCAATGTGGGTGGTGTGTGCTTCACAACATGTTGGAACTCTACTCCCAAGGATTTAGCTCCATCAAACGTAATAATAGGAGTCAGGGGAGTATTGTTTTAATTGCCCACTCCCACATATTTGCTTGATTGCTATACTTTCTATTGTGCTTGCATGTGTACATTTAGGGCAATGTACATCTTAAGTGTTGGGGGTAGTTCACTTTGCACATGTCTTTTACATAAGTTTTGATTGACATACATGCTCAAGCAGCCAATGGAGGTTCACCTTAGTTACAATATTTGTATTCTTGAGTTTAGGAGAAGTTTTAACATTGAATATTCTCATGCTCTAGTTTTTATTTTAATTTCTAGGAATTTTTGCCCGATTAATATTTGTGCACCACTCACTCATGAAACTCTTTTGGAAACTCAAGTTTGATGTCTAAGGGACTAATTAGTTTTGTTTCTTTCTCTATTTTGCTGAAAAAGGAGAAAAAATAGATTGTTTAGTTGTGCATTGGGGGTGGAAAGAGCTACCACCTATGAAGTATGAAGCTACTCTCATAAGTAAGATACTAGTTATGACCTAATGAGAGAAAGAGCTATATCATGGGATGAGTGAATGCTAACACCCCAGTAGAAAGGGCTACCACCTCGAAAGTGTGAACCTTAGCGGCCACTTGGGAAAATGCTACCTTAGAGGATGTGTGAAGCTACTACCATCCTTTTGTTTTGTTATGCTTGTGGATAAATAAGTCCCTTATACTTAGAACTTGGAGGAGTATACTTCGGGTTTGCTTGAGTGAGTTTACACACACTTACAGGATGTCGGATTTGTTGTCCTTTTTGATTCAAGTTTTTAGCCAGAAGCATTGATTTTTCATATTTAGTGTTGAAAGTTCCCTTTCTTGTAGAATGCTTTCCTTGCATGCTTTGGTAAACCTAAGGCCAAGAACTTTAAATTTTTTTCTTCTTCTATGCTTCAATGTTTTATTTTTGCTTGAGGACAAGCAAAACCTTAAGTGTGGGGGAATTTGATAAGTACTTGTGTGTTAAAAATGTGAAGTGTTCTTTCCTTAGGATGAGCATTACTTTTATCAGGTTTAAGTGCTAATACATGTGTATTTGTGTTCTTTTGCGCATGTAGGGTTATGAAGCTAAGTATTAAGAAAAGAAAGCCAAAAAAATAGATTGTGAACGCATGACGTGGTCCCCTTGCGTATATCCCACAAGTGCACGAGTTTGTCGAAGTAATAATTCGGATGAGCGGGTATCGTATCCACTGGGGAGTAGGGAATAAAAACACTTAATTCGCTTCTTAGCAATGAGAAAGATGAATAGTGATATATGTGACAATGATTCAATTCTCAAAATTAAAAACAACAAGTAAGAGAGCACAAGTAAAGCAGAAGGTAAGGCAATCGATAAAGATGGTGTACCCGGGTATTGCTCCGCCTAGGACAATCTTTTCAAGTGCAAGAACCATCTATTATGCTTCCTAATTAATGGAACAGTGAGTCATGAAAATCCTTAATTACATAGTCCCAAATCTAAGGTCAACTATGCCTAACTCTATACATGTCCAGGAGGAGAGATTGGATAACCTCTCAACCTCGCACTAGCATAGAATTGCAATTAGCTTTAGTGACTCCAAGTGATAAATCACTTCCTAATTATAGACCTAACACTTTGGTCCATGGGGAAGGTCCCTAACCACAATTAAACCCTAGGTACTAAGATCACTTCTACTCTTCACTCCATTGCACCCGCAACTAAGCCCCAGCGGAAGGTCATCCCTTAGACCATTCACTCTATTATTGCCGCAAAGAACTCGAGGAACGGAGGTAGAATCTAACACATTGGAGGGTAAAGGGGACGCTCTTGTACCTCTCGACTCACCCTCTCAACCCTCTCAAACCTAGCTTTGTCAAACACTCGTGGTGTGTCACTCACTCACAAGGTTACCAACAAGAACTCTCAACCCTAGTGTCACTCTATGGGAGTATTCAAACAATCAAGCATTCAAAGTTGGAACTCACAATAAACATCAATTAATTGAAGGTATAATAATGAGATTCAATGAAACGAATACATCCTAGGGTTCACAAATACCCAACTACCCACTAGGGGTTTAGCTCTCCATGGAGCTAATTACAATCAAAGAAATAGAATGTAAAAGCAATGAATCCATAGAAAACCCCCTCGATAGTCATGTCGATGGTCTTGTGGAGAGTCCTCTACTCGTCGCAAAGGGTCTTTTAACCGGCCTAGGATACACCTCGCCGGATCGTTGCCGACGAAAGCTCTCCCAATAACCTTCTTCCAAACGACACGTGATGCTGGGAGTCGTAGAACCTCTCCAAAAACCCTAGCCAATACCTCTCAAAACCCTAGCTGAAGCCCTCACTCATGTTGGGGAAAAGATAGAGAAAATAATGCTGAAATCGGGGCTGAATCAGCATTAAATAGGGCTGGAATCGGGGATCCACATGCCCCTGTGGATTTTTCACACGGGCGTGTGGAACTTCCACACGCCCGTGTGGATTCTCTATTCTGCAGTTTTCTCGGCCGGCTGTGAACATTGTTGCTACAGTACTTTGCTAAAGTACCACTACAGTGCTCTGCTACAGTATTCGTCTTAAAATACTTCCCGAATCCATACTTTCATCGAGGTAATGCAAACGGGCACACGTTCACGTCGTGGATTGCTTTGCTTCTTCAATGATGGAAAAGTTGATGGAGATCTTGTTCTATATGCATAAGTCGGAATGCTTGAGTAGGATTGTCCTTGTGCCCCTCCAAATGGTTGTACTAACTCAAATACGAGGAGGTTGGCACACACTCTAGCATCTCACACCTGACCTATGTCTTCGCGTTTGAACCTTAGCAAGAATTCCTCCAAAATCGGTGCATTATGATCCACATTGGCTTCTTTCCTTCATAATCGGCCTCACAACCCTACCTGCATAAAAGTAACATAAAAACACACATATTAGTGTAAAACCCGAGAAAGGTAATGCTTAACATAAGGAAAGAATGCTTCGTATTCATATCGCACAAGCACTTATCAACGCACTATTTGGTGGAATCTTGGAAGGAACAAACACGAAGACACAAGTGGGGCTCTAAGATATGTGAATGTGTGCTAACCTCCATGTATTCAAGTCATTATAATGAATTGGAGGGGCACGAAGGTAGTCACATTAGCGTATCCTGACTTATGCATTGATAGCAAGATCTTCACCAATGAGGCCTTTGATTGAAGAAGAGTTACGATCTACAGCATAAATGTGTGCCAGTTTATGTTGCTTCAATGAAAAGTATGGAATTGGAAGTGTTTTGGTGGAGTACTGCAGCAGGCTACTCTAGCAATACACTATAGCAGTTACTGTTTACAACCGGCCAAAAATCAGGTTTCCAGAGAATCCACACGGGCGTGTGAAAATTCCCCATGCCCTGACAAGGTCCCCTTGCGTATATGCTGCAAGTGCACGGGTTTGTCGAAGTAATAATCCCAGATGAGCGGGTGTCAAATCCACAGGGAATAGGGAATAAAAATACTTAATTCGATTCTTAGTTATGTGAAAGATCAATGACGATAAGTGTGACAATGATTCAATTCTCGAAAGTAAAAACAACAAGTAAGAAGGCACGAACAAAGGAGAAGGTCAGGCAATCGATAAAGATGGGGCATTCGGATAATGCTCCGGCTAGGATAATTGTACCAAGTGCAATGACCCTCTATTATGCTTCCCAATCAATGCAATGGTGAGTCATGGAAATCCTTAATTACATAGTCCCAAATCTAAGGTCAACTATGCCTAACTTTATACATGTCCCGGAGGAGAGATTAGATAACCTCTCAACCTCGCACTCGCATAGAGTTGCAATGAGCTCTAGGGATTCCAAGTGATAATTTTCTTCCTAATGATAGACCTAACCCTTTGGTCCAGGTGGAAGGTCTCTAAACACGATTAAGCCCTAGATACTAAGATCACCTCAACACTTCACTCCGTTGCCCTCGCAACTAAGCCCCAGCGGAGACTCATCCCTCATACCATTCACTCTATTATGGCCGCAAAGAACTGGAGGAATGGAGGTAGAATCTGTCATGGCGGAGGGGAAAGGGGATGCTCTTGTACCTCTTGACTCACCCTCTCTACCCTCTCCAACCTAGCTTTGTCTAACGCTCGTTGTGTGTCACCCACTAACAAGGTTACTAACGAGAACTCTCAACCCTAGTGTCACTTTAGGGGAAATGTTCATACAATCAAGCATTCAAGGTTGGAACTCACAATAAACATCAATTAATTGAAACCATAATAAAGAGATTCAATGAAACGAATACATCCTAGGGTTCACAAATAACCAAGTACCCACTAGGGGTTTAGCTCTCCATGGAGCTAAGTACAATCAAAGAAATAGAATATAAAAGCAATGAATCCATAAAGAAACCACCTCGATAGTCGTGTCGATGGTCTTGTGGAAAGTCCTCTACTCGTCGTCCAAGGATTCCCTCCTTCCTTGTGCTATGTACAATCAAAGAAATAGGAACGCCTCGATAGTCGTGCCGATGGTCTTGTGCTAAGTACAATCAAAGAACTAGAAACGCCTCCACGGAAGCTCCCTTACCAACCTTCTTCGTAAGGAATGACGATGTCGGAGCCGTAGAACCTCTCCAAAACCTTGGCCAATACCCCTCAAAACCCTAGCTGAAGCCCTCTCTCAAGTTGGGGAAAACATGGAAAAAAGAATACTAAAATCGGGGCAAATTCGGTTTTAAATACGGCTGGAATCGAGCGACTACACGGGCGTGGATGCTTCACGCGCCCTTGCAAAATTTCCACACGGGTGTGGATAATTTCGACACGCCCGTGTGATTTCTCTGAACTCCTGTTTTCTCTTCCGTCTATGAACAGTGCTGCTACAGTACTTGCTACCTGTTCCTACATTTCCCTGCTACAGTATCCGCCTGGATAGCTTCCTGAATCCATACTTTCATCGGCGTAACACAAACGGGCACATGTTCACATCGTGGATCACTTGCTTCTTCAATGATAGGTAAATTGGTGGAGCTCTTGTTCTATGTGCATAAGTCGGAATGATCCAGTGTGACTACCTTTGTGCCTGTCCAAATGGATGTGCCAAACTCGAATACGAGGAGGTTGGCACACACTCTAGCATCTCACATCCGACCTATGTCTTCGCGTTTGTACCTTAGCAAGATTTCCTCCAAAATCGGTGCATTGCAATCCACATTGGCTTCTTTCCTTCATACACGGCCTCACAACCCTACCTGCACGAAAGTAACATAAAAACACACATATTAGTGTCAAAACTTGAGAAAAGTAATGCTCAACATAAGGAATGAATTCATCACATTCATATCGCACAAACACTTATCAGGCCCTTGTGAAAAATCCACAGGGGCTTGTGGATGCTCAATTCCAGCCCTATGTAAGCCGCGGTTCAGCCCGATTTTGGGAGGAATATTTCACCTTTCTGTCCAACTTTTCTCCATCTTTTGATAGGACGTTGGCTAGGGTTTTAAGAGGCTTTGGCAAGTCTTTGCAGTAGTTATACCGATTCGACACCGTGCTTTGCTTCAAAGAAGGTTATTGATGGAGCTTTCATCGGCATCGATCTGGCGAGGTGTGCCCTAGGCCGAATGATAAGTGCTTGGGTAGACATATTTTTATATATGTTTTACATGCATTGAGCATCATTTTTACTGTGGTTTATGTCTCATATTGTGTATTTCATGTTCTTTTATGCATATAGGTTGTGAATGCCTTGAAGAGTAAAAAGGAAGCAAAGATAGGCTATAAAGACACAATGTTGGGAGTTCTTGTTTAATTCAAGGACCAAGACACGAGAGGAGTTCATAAACGTGGAGATGTGTGCCGACTTCCAAGAAGATTCAAGTCAATTCACTAGTTGGATGGGCACAAAGGCAGCCACATCTTCATGTTCCTTCTCTTTGTGAAGATTGCAAGACCTCTCAAAGATACGTCGATGAAGAAAAGTTTTATAGCCTACCACATGGACGTGTGCCCGGACATGTGGCCCCAAGAGAAGAGTATTTGGATCACGTTTTGCGAAAAAGTAATGCAGCAATTTTACTGTAGCAGTATTGTAGCAAGTTACTGTTCACGCGCCCGCGTTGAAATTTCTGCAGCCCGCGCGGCAGCGTGGAAAATCCACACGGGTGCGTGAGGGCACGTGACAGGCGCAATTTTGCGCTTTAAATAGGCCGTTTGCCCTATTTTGGGGGGACTTTTGGCGAGTGTTTTCGCGAGCACTTTGAAGGCAAGGCGGCTAGGGTTTTGGAGGAGGTCTTTGGTGATATTGGGGGGCGTCCATCACCAACCTTGATCGATCTTCTCTCCGTCATAGCAAAGAGTGAGCCTTCGGTGACCTAGCTTCAGAGAAGGATTCTTCAAGACGTTGGGCGACCCATCAAGGCCATCATCACGAATTTAAGGGATTTTACTTCATGGCTTTCATTGCTTTTCATTGTAATAATCATTGTTTTGTAACTTGCTCCATGGAGGGCTAAACCTTAGTAGGTATTTGGGCATGTGAACCCTAGGATTTAAGTTTTTGTAATGATTTGCTTTATGTTTCAATTAATTCGAGTTGATATGAGTTTTAACGTTGTATTCCCATTGCTTGCTTGTTTAATTGAACCTTGAGGTTGATTGGATTTGCATGATTTGTTACTTTGATGTGAGAGAGGTCTCCATTAGAGTTAGAACGTCAAGGTTAAAGAGGGTTGAGAGGGTGAATCATGAAATAGTGGAGTGTCCCCTCTCCCTTCCGATCGAGTGTTTCCTATTTCCGTATTCCCTAAACTCTATGCAACCATATTTGGTGTGAGGCGTGAGATTGAGAGATTTCTCCTCCGGGACCTTGTAGGGGGTTAGAGATCCTTCACCGGGAATTAGGGTTGGATCTATCCTTAGGAATCGGTTTCACTCTTATGTGTCCCTAGAGCGTATTGCAGTCATATGGGGTGTGAGGTGTTGAGACAGAGTGATTTCTCTGCAGGGAACTTGTAGGGGACTAGTACCGGTGGCTTGGCAGCACGCCCAGGCCAACCACGCGCCCGCATGGCTGGCCCGCGCAAGCGCGTGGTTGCGCAGGGCGCAGCTCGCGCGCCCGCGTGGCATGCCCCCACGGGCGTGCGGCTGCTCGGCCGAGCCAAGCACACACCCACGCGGGTGCGTGGCTTTCCCACACGCCTGCGTGCGCTGGAAACAAGGCCAATTGGCCTTGTTTCTCCCCCGGCTCGCTGTTCTTGTGCATATGGTGCCCAGTTTTACTGTATTCATGCCGAACTAATGTTTTTAAGTGCTTTCTTCACAGATTATGGCACCACGGACCAAGAGGTTAGCCCAGAAACGTTCTCGCCATGATAGGGAGCCGATCCCACCACCGGTAATCGAATTTCCTGACCCCGTTCATCAGCAGCGGTTTGAGCGTCTCCAGCACTTGGAGATTAGACAATCGCGTTTTATCGACTGGGATGCACTAAAGGACATTGGTCTTGCTGAGGAGGTCAGAGCACTTGTTAGTGTTGGAGGTTGGGACCTTTTATTCTCCATTCAGGAGCCCGTCAGGCGAGATATTACCTTGGAAGTTCTTGCCTCATTTTCTTTTGACCGTGACTCAGTTGATATCAGTTTTGACGTTCCCAATGCCATTCGTTTCCACGTTTTCGGTCAGCCGCATAGGATGTCTTTGACCCAGTTCTCGATATATCTCGGTTTATACGATCAGACCTACGCTGATACTATCGAGTACACTGAGCTCCTCACCGATTATCCTTCTAATCTAACTCCGGGACAGTTCTTCCATGATCTATGTGGTGGTCGTCAGTATTCCGCAGGTCAGTCTAAGGCCTCATTGCTTACTCTACCGGCGCACAGGTACATCCATGCTGTTCTTAGCAGGTCCGTGACAGGTCAGGGGATGATACTGGTTCACTTCGCAAGACAGATCTGTTGTACCTCTACTCCATGATCCATGGAGCCCCTCTCCACATAGGATATGTGGTTGCTGACTATTTTCGTCATCTGAGTGAGTACTTGCGATTGGGAGCATTGTTTGGAGGACCCTACATCACTCGTCTTATGTTCAAGATGGGTCTTATCCGTTCGGTCAGAGGCGAGGAGAGAGTCAGTACTCCGGCACCATTGGGTTTGGCCACTCTCCGATTGATAGGCATTGTGCGCCGTACAGGCTCGGGCGGATATGCACTAGTAGTCATCCGGGGACAATGAGGAGCCTGCTGAGGCTATAGAGGCACCACCTGGAACTGAGCCCATAGTCACCGAGGCAGCACCGGCAGCATCAGCCGATCTTGAGTCATCTTCCCCTCGAGTTCACAAGCGTCTGGCTTGACTCGAGGCTGCCGTTGCTACCATTCTTGAGAACCAGGCACGGATTCTGGAGCATCTTGATCGTATTAAGCAAACTCTTGACGAGGAGGTCTCCTCCGCTTCTGTGCCAGCACCAGCTCCAGCTACTGACACTTGAGGCGTCACACTCATGAGACTGTTCTTTTAGTTTCTTGCTTTTAGTTGCTTTGTTAGTAGTATTTAGACTTTTGTACTCAGAAAGGCTTTACCTTCTGAGAGTTATCTTCTAGTCTTTCTTTTATGCGAGTATATGCTCTATTATGTTATTTGTCTGAACTCATATTTTCTTTTACATTTTGTTGAGATTCACTGAACCCCTTATATTCCGTGCAGATGGCCTTGAGAGTGAGGTGGATGGTGTTTTAGTCATAGACATGATCATTTGATGTTGTCACATGGTCCTGTGAGCTTCACAACCCATACAACAAGCCTATGAGTTAGACTTCACCAAACAATTAATGAGGAGTTCAGGGGAGTATTGTTTTAATTGCATTCCCACACACATTATGCTTCCATTGTTATTATTTTTATTGTGCTCGCATGTGTACATTGAGGACAATGTACATCTTAAGTGTGGGGGAGGGTTCACCTTATACATGACTTTTTATCGGTGTTTTCATGAGCATGCTCTTGTTGCCAATGAAGGTTCACCTTAGGGTTAAGAGTTTAATTCTTAGTTTTTTTGGAGGTTATAAACATGGATTTTATCATGCTCTAGTTTTTCATCCAATTTTTATTGAATATTTTTTTGTCCGATTGCTCTTTCTCGCACTTTTTCTCGCTCATTAGACCTATGAAGACTCTAGTTCATTATGTTTGGGACTTTAGTGTTCTGGTTTTTATTTGAAAAAAAAAAATCATCAGAGAAAAATAAAAAAAAAAATAATAATTTTGTTTGTTGTTTGTACATAGGGTATGGAAAGAGCTACCACCCATGACGTATGTAGCTACTCTCATAAGTCGGATACTTGTTATGCCCTAATGAGAGAAAGAGCTATCTCATGGGACGTGTGAAAGCTACCATCCTCAGTAGAAAGAGCTACCACCTCGAAAGTGTGAAAGCCACTCGGGAGGCATCTTGGGAAAGGGCTACCTTAGAGGTCGTGTGAAGCTACTACCAATTCTTTCTGTTTATAAATAAGTCCCATGTTAATAAGAACTTGGTAGTGGACATAGTGTTGACATGAGTTGAGTTTTACACACACACACGCATTCGGATTTCATCACATTCAATTTTTATTAGATTGTTTGTTAGAGCATTGATTGTTTTGTCTAGTGTTTGATTCTCCCCATGACTGTAGAATTTTATTCTTGCACTCATTTGGTGAACCTAAGGCCAAGCACTTCTCTTTTCTTTCCATAGGTATAATGTTTAATTTTGCTTGAGGACAAGCAAAGACTTAAGTGTGGGGGAGTTTGATAAGTGCTTGGGTAGACATATTTTTATATATGTTTTACATGCATTGAGCATCATTTTTACTGTGGTTTATGTCTCATATTGTGTATTTCGTGTTCTTTTATGCATATAGGTTGTGAATGCCTTGAAGAGTAAAAAGGAAGCAAAGATAGGCTATAAAGACACAATGTTGGGAGTTCTTGTTTAATTCAAGGACCAAGACACGAGAGGAGTTCATAAACGTGGAGATGTGTGCCGACTTCCAAGAAGATTCAAGTCAATTCACTAGTTGGAAGGGCACAAAGGCAGCCACATCTTCATGTTCCTTCTCTTTCTGAAAATTGCAAGACCTCTCAAAGATACGTCGATGAAGAAAAGTTTTATAGCCGACCACATGGACGTGTGCCCGGACATGTGGCCTCAAGAGAAGAGTATTTGGATCACGGTTTTGCGAAAAGTACTGCAGCAATTTTACTGTAGCAGTATTGTAGCAAGTTACTGTTCACGCGCCCGCCCGGAAATTCCACGCGCCCGCGTGGAAATTTCAACAGCCCACGCGGCCAAGTGGAAAATCCACAAGGGCGTGTGAGGGCACGTGACAGGCGCGATTTTGGGCTTTAAATAGGCCTTTGCCTTATTTTGGGGGGACTTTTGGCAAGTGTTTTCGCGAGCACTTTGAAGGCAAGGCAGCTAGGGTTTTGGAGGAGGTCTTTGGCGATATTTGGGGGCGTCCATCACCAACTTTGATCAATCTTTTCTCCGTCATAGCAAAGAGTGAGCCTTCGGCGACCTAGCTTCGGAGAAGGATTCTTCAAGACGTTGGGCGACCCATCAAGGCCATCATCACGAATTTAAGGGGGTTTTACTTCATGGCTTTCATTGCTTTTCATTGTAATAATCATTGTTTTGTAACTTGCTCCATGGAGGGCTAAACCTTAGTAGGTATTTGGGCATGTGAACACAAGGATTTATGTTTTTGTAATGATTTGCTTTATGTTTCTATTAATTCGAGTTGATTTGAGTTTTAACCTTGTATTCCCATTGCTTGCTTGTTTAATTAATCTTTTAGATTGATTGGATTTGCATGATTTGTTACTTTGATGTGAGAGAGGTCTCCATTAGAGTTAGAACGTCAAGGTTAAAGAGGGTTGAGTGGGTGAGTCATGAGATAGTGGAGTGTCCCTCTCCCTTCCGATCGAGTGTTTCCTATCTCCGTATTCCCTAAACTCTATGCAAGCATATTTGGTGTGAGGCGTGAGATTGAGAGATTTCTCCGCCGGGACCTTGTAGGGGGTTAGAGATCCTTCGCCGGGAATTAGGGTTGGATCTATCCTTAGGAATCGGTTTCACTCTTAGGTGTCCCTAGAGCGTATTGCGGTCATATGGGGTGTGAGGTGTTGAGACTGAGTGATTTCTCCGCCGGGACCTTGTAGGGGACTAGTACCGGTGGCTTGGAGGCAAGGACCGGGTCTGTTCTTGGATTACCTTGACTCATTAGACTCGGTTTAGAAGCATTTAGCGTAATCGTGAGCTTCATGTTTGATCCTAGGGGGAGCATTGCCCGGATACCTCATCTTTATTGATTGAGATCTCCTTTACTCATTTTCTTGCTCGCTTATTAATTCTCTTGCAATTAGTTCATTTCATCATATCCATTGATTTCGACTAGATAATTAAGAATTGGTTAATACTAATACTTCGTCTCCTTGTGGATTCGACCACCCACTCACCGAGTAATTATTACTTGACACCGTGCACTTGCGGTATATACACGCATATCTCGGACATGTCACCCGAACAAGGGGACCTTCGGGAGAATACGGAGGCTACTCTACAAGACCATTGACACGACTACCGAGGGGGTTTTCCTATGGATTACTTTTTTTACTTTCGATTTCATTATTGATTGTATCTTGCTCCATGGAGAGCTAAACCCCCTAGTGGGTACTTGGATTTTGTAAACCCTAGGATGTTACTTGCTTTTTGACCTTTTATTATGCCTTCCTTAATTGATGTTTTTAATTGAGTTTCAATCTTGAATGTTTGTTGAATGATTTCTCTCTTAGAGTGACACTAGGGTTAAGAGTTCATCTTGGTAACCTTTGTGGATGGGTGACATGCATGAGGGTTAGACAAAGTAATATTGGAGAGTGTTGAGAGGGTGAGTCGAGAGGTAGCGGAGCGTCCCGTTTCCCCTCTGGTGTGATTTATCCTACCTCGAATTACTAGAGTTCTTCGCGGTTACAATAGAGTGAATAACTAAAGGATGAAATCCACTGGGCTTAGTTATGCGAGCAATATAGTGAAGCGTTGAAGTGACTTTTAGTATCACAGGGTCTAATTGTTACTAGGGGTCTCAGTTCTTGTTTGTTTTGTTTCTACTTACATTACACTTTATCAACACAGTCATTATTCATCTTCGCTTGGTAAAGTAGCAATTTTAGTATTTTTAATCCCAACTCCCTGTGGATACAATACCCTACTCACTTGAGATTTATTACTTTGACAAACCCGTGCGTTTATGGGTCACACGCAAGCGGCGTTGCCAGTTTACAATTCCAAGTACCCACTAGGGTTTTAGCTCTCCATGGATCAAGATACAATCAATAATGAAATAGAAAGTAAAAACATGCAATCCACAAGTAAAACCCACTCGGTATTCATGTCAATGGTCTTGTGGACTAGCGTCGTCATCTTCAAGGGTTCCCTTGTCAAGCCTAGGACACACCTTGCAGAATCAGTGCTGATGAAAGCTTCCCCAATAACTCTCTTGTAAAGGAATGCGGTGTCGATGGCCATAGAACCACTCCAAAAACCTTTCCAAAACCCCTCCTAACCCTAGCCGCAAGCCTCTCCAAAGTCGGGGAAAAGATGGAGAAAAGATGGAAAAAAGGATTCCCAAATCGTTACAAGTCTCGGCTTTATAAAGGGCGGGATTCAAGAATCCACATGAAAGTGTAGATTTTCACACACCCGTGTGAATCTACAGGAATTTGATTTTCTGCGGCTTGTGAACAGTAACTGCTATAGTAAATTATTACACAGTACTCCGTAGAAAAACACTACCGAATCCACACTTTTTATCGAGGCAACATAAACAACCACACATCTATTTCGTAGATCGTGTCACTTCTTCGATAAGGGATAACATTGATGAAGATCTTGCTAGCACTACACTAGTTGGAATACGCAAATATGACTATATTTGTGCCCCTCCAAACCATGTAATTGCTTGAGCCCATGGAGGTTGGCACACATTCACGTATTTTCAAGCACAACTTGTGTCTTCACGTTTGTTCACTCAAAGATTCAATCAACAAAGTGCAATTGTAATCTACTTTGGCTTCCTTTCTCTACATTTGGCTCCACAACCCTACATGCACAAAAGAACACAAAAACACATATAGTAGCGTGATAAGTGCTTGTGAGATATGAATGCGAAGCGTTCATTCCTTATGTTGAGCATTACTTTTCTCAGGTTTTTACATTAATATGTGTGTTTTTATGTTACTTATATGCAGGTAGGGTTGTGAGGCTGAGTATGAAGGAAATAGGCAAATGTGGATCATAATGCACCTATTTTGGAGGAGATCTTGCTAAGGTTCAAACGCGAAGATATAGGTCAGGTGTGAGATGCTAGAGTGTGTGCCAACCTCCTCAGTATTCGAGTGAGCACATTCATTTGGAGGGGCACAAAGGCGGGTACACTCGTAGCAGCCCGCCGAGAAATCGAGTAAAGAGAATCCACACGGGCGTGTGGAAATTATCCACGCCCGTGTGGAAATTCCACAGGGTGTGTGACATCATACACGCCCGTGCAGTCGCCCAATTCCAGCCCTATTTAAAGCCGATTTCAGCCCCGATTTTTGGTATTCTTTTTCTCCATCTTTTCCCCAACTTTGTGAGAGGACTTGGCTAGGATTTCGAGGGTATTGGCCAAGGTTTTGGAGAAGTTCTACGGCTTCGACATCGTGATTCCATTAGGAAGAAGGTTGGTAGGGGAGCTTCGATCGAGGCGTATCCTATACCCGGACGTAAGAAATCTGTGGACGACTGAGTAGAGGACTCTGCACAAGACCATCGACTACGACCATCGAGGGGTTTCTTTTATGGATTCATTGCTTTTTACATTCGATTTCTTTTGATTGTATTAAGCTCCATGGAGAGCTAAACCCCTAGTGGGTACTTGGATGATTGTGAACCCTAGGATGTATTAATTTCATTGAACTTCTTTATTATGCTTTCAATAAATTGATGTTTTATTGTGAGTTCCAACCTGAATGCTTGATTGTATGAACATTTCTAGGGTTGAGAGTTCTTGTTGGTAACCTTGTGAGTGAGTGACACACCACGAGCGTTAGACAAAAACTAGGTTGGAGAGGGTCTGAGAGGGTGAGTCGAGGAGGTGCAGAGCATCCCTTTCCCCTTCGGCGTGATAGATTCTACCTCCGTCCTGGAGTTCATGGGCCAACAGAGTGAGTGGTCTAGGGATGAACCTCAGTGGGCCTAGTTGTCGTGCAATGGAGTGAAGCGCTGAGAGGATCTTAGTATCTAGTGCTTAATTGTGGCTAGGGACCTTCCGCCCGGACCAAAGGGGTTAGGTCTATATTTAGGAAGCGATTTATCACTTGGAATCCCTAGAGCTCATTGCAACTTTTATTCGAAAAGCAGGTTGAGAGGTTATTTAATCTCTCCTCCGGGACATGAATAGAGTTAGGCATAGTTGACCTTAGACTTGGGACTATGTATGTAAGGATTTCCACGACTCACCATTGCATTGATTAGGAAGCATAATAGAGAGTTCTTGCACTTGAAGCGATTATCCTAAGTAAAGCATCATCCGAGTACCCCATCTTTATCGATTGCCTTACCTCATACTTGTTGCTTTTAAATTGTTGAGAATCGAATCATTATCACACCTATCATTGTTGATACTCCACATATCTAAGAATCGAATTAAGTATCTTTACTCCCTACTCCCTATGGATTCGACCCGCTCACCGATTATTACTTCGACAAACCCGTGCACTTGCATGGATATAAGCAAGGGAACTTGTCATAGTGTAAAAATCCGAGAAAAAGAAAATGCTCATCGTAAAAAGAATACTGACATACTAACACACAAGCACTTATCGGTTTTTGTGCCCTTCCAATTTGTAGATAGACTTTCACACTCTTGGAAGTTGGCACAAATCCTCATGTGTATGATCACGGCTCGTGTCTTGACCCTTGTTCCATATAAGAGAATCCTCAAAATCTGTGTTCATGACCTATTTTTGCTTCCTTTCTTCTTATGTTGCCTCCACAACCTTGAATGTACAAAAGAACACAAAAACACATGAATGAGCCATAAAACCTAATAAAATAAATGCTCATTGTAAGTAAAGCATACTTAATAATATGTATACAGAAGCACTTATTAGCTAGAAATGAGTTCCATTGGAGTGCTAGGGGCAAACCACCAATGGTTGCAAGGATTTATGAAGTAAATGATAACGCTGCCTTAGCTGCCAAAATAGATTATTTGACAAGAAGGGTTGATCAGCTCACGATGGGTTCAGGCTTGAGTTCTGGAGTGGTCTCATCTCATGAGGCATGCGGGGTAGGGCATGCAACTAGACAATACCCAATCTCTATTACTTCAGTAACCCCATTAGAGACAGTGGATTATGTTGGTGGAGATTAGAGAGGTCTGAGCAATCCCTATGGTATAATATATAACCCTAGTTGGAGAAGCCATCAGAATTTTTCATGGAACCAAGGGCAACAACAACAAAGACAATCGCTACCCTAAGGCCCCCAATTTAATCGCCAACAACAACAAGAGAAGAAATTCACCATTCAGGATTTAATTTCAGAATATGACTAGTAGCATGAACACACAGTTTAGCAATGTGAACACCCAACTTACTCAGCATGTGACAACGCCCCTTGGGTGTAACTCGCAAGTGCACAAGTTTGTCAAAGTAATAAATCCCAGGTGAGTGGGTATCGTATCCACGGGGAGTAAGGAATAAACATACCACGATTGCTATCAAACTAAGTGAAGATGGAATAATGATTTTGTTAATAAAATGTAATGAAAGAAAGAATAAAAGAAACAAGAAAGAGAGAAGCATAAATAGATGAGAGGTAAGGAAATTGATAGAAGTGGGGTACTCGGATATTGTTCCACCTAGGACAATTGCTTCAAGTACAAAAATCAACTATTATATCTCCTAATTGACGCTAATAAGTTGTGGAAACCTTTCACACACACGGTCCCAAACCTAAGGACAATCATGACTAACTCTACACTATATCCTGGAGGATAAATCGATTAATCTCAACATCTCACACTATGTAGAGTTGTAAGACACTCTATGGATTCCAAGTGATAAACCCTATTCCAATGTATAGATCTAACCCTTTGGTCCAAGCGAAAGACACCTAGTCGCAATTAAGCCTAGGTGCTAAAGTCACTTGAACGCTTTACTTCGTTGCATGTGCAACTAAGCCTCAGCGGAGGTCATCCCTTAGCCCATTCACTCTACTATAACTGCAAAGAACTCTTGGAATGTGGAGGTAGGATAAATCACATCGGGTGGGAAAGGGGACACTCCGCTGCCTCTTGACTCACCCTCTCAACCCTCTCTAATCTTACAATATCTAACTCTCATGGCACTCACTCACAAAGGTTACCAATGTAGACTCTCCACCCTAGTGTCACTCTAAGGGAGAAATCATTCAACAACCATTCAAGATTGAAACCTAATTAAAGACATTAATTAGGTAAAACATAATAGAAGATTAATGAAACAAATCCATCCTAGGGTTCACAAATCCAAGTACCCATTAGGGGTTTAGCTCT
The DNA here is from genome assembly GCF_009730915.1 of Dioscorea cayenensis subsp. rotundata. NCBI lineage: Eukaryota > Viridiplantae > Streptophyta > Magnoliopsida > Dioscoreales > Dioscoreaceae > Dioscorea > Dioscorea cayenensis. The sequence goes on from NC_052475.1 coordinate 5,821,406, forward strand.
CCATGGAGCTAGTTACATTCAACAATGAAATCAAATGTAAAAACAACTAATTGATAGAAAAACATCTCGCTGTTCATATTGATGGTCTTGTGGAGTACCCTCATCTTCTCTAAAGGTCCCCTTGTTTGGCCTAGGGCACACCTCGCCAGATCTATGCCGACGAAAACTACCCCAATAACCTTCTTCCAAGTGAAGCATACTGATGAATCCATAGAACCACTCCAAAGAATTACCAAAATCCTCTCCAAACCCTAGCCGACGACCTCTTGAAAGATAGACAAAAGTTGGAGAGAAGAGGGGAAAAAGATTCCAAAAGTCGGGCTAAATTGCTGCTTAAATAGGCTGGAATCGGGAATCCACATGCCAGTGGAGTTTTCCCACTAGCCTGTGGATTTTTCCTACTGGCCTGTGGATTTTCCAAATGGGTGTGGCGAATTTCCACACGCCCGTGTGGATTCTCTGGAAAACTATTTTTTCAGCCGGTTGTGAACATGAACTGCTACAATATTTTGCAACAGTGATTCACTACAGTACCTACTACTAAAGTACTTCGCCAAAACGCTCCAAATTCCACACATTTCAATGAGGCAACATAAACGGGCACACGTTTATGCCATAGATAGCAACTCTTCTTCAATCAAAGGCCTCATTGGTGAAGATCTTGCTATCAATGCACAAGTCGGGATACGAAAATGTGAGTACCTTAGTGCCCCTCCGACCCATTATAATAGCTTGAATACATGGAGGTTGGCACACATTCACGTATCTTAAAACCCTACTGGTCTCTTCGCATTTGTTCCTTCCAAGATTCCACCAAATAGTGCGTTCACGATCTATTTTTGGCTTCTTTTTCTTAATACTTAGCTTCACAACACTATTAGTGATTAAACCGGAAAAGAGTAATGCTCAACGTAAGGAAAGAATACTTCACATTCTTAACACACAAACACTTATCAGTATGCATGATAGTTTAATAAGATCATTTCTATTTTGAGAAATCTCCAAGTTTCCATGCAATCACTTAAGAATCAAATTAAGCATCTTGCTAGGGAAAACTCTGAGGACCTCCCAGGTAGTCTAACAAGTAACACTAAGGTGAATCCCAGGGAGCAGTTGAAAGCTATCACTCTTAGGAGTGGCAAGGAGGTTGTGGTTGCTCGCCCGCAAGTGTACGGGATCACCAAGTAATACTCTGTGAGTGACACAGCGGTCGTATTCCATGGGGCTAAGAAGCTCCTATTACTTCTCCATCATCTATTATCTAACCTTACAATTTAAGCATCTTTTATTACTCTAACAAGTACAATAATATGACTTGCAAGAATAAACAATACAGTCAACACAGTAGATCACAAGAGCAACGATGACATATAAAGGCCTATGGATGAGGATCCCCTTGAGGTTTTATCATGATATATAGATGCACAGTAAAAGCAAGGCAGCGGTGATTTACACCGAAGGATCTCAAGATTAGTCCAATCCCAATTTCTTGGCGATTGAACCCTAATTCCATACGAATGTCAATAGAGATCTCTCCCTAGTCACATTCCTATGATTGCATTAAGTGTAGGGAAATCCCGCAATAAGGACACACTTACCCTAAGTCTATCCTTAAGGTTTGGAGGGGTTACTGACATCCAATTTCAAGATATGTCGATCCAAGAATACCCCTTTTAAATCATTAATGATCAAGTACATATGAGTAGGTCACATCTACATGTACAACTCAACAAAGAACTAAGGATCTCTCCATTTACTAGTTCTAGAAATGAAGAACAATGAGTCAAATATCAATCAACCCAATGCATTTCAAATAAAAAAATATAGCATCCAAAAATACATGATAAACCTCCCAAGGTTCCCTTTACATCCGTGGCCTTGGGGGGTCTAGTATGCCATCATACAAACAAGTGTAACAAACTCAATAAAAAAACAAGAAACAAATGTATAAGTAGCATTCCCTAGTCCGAATGATGATGAAGAAGAGCATACCGGCCGAATGACGCTTCTTCTAGCCCAATGAATGCTGAATGCTCCTCCTCCCTTTATGATGAAGATCTCCCCTTGAAGTTTAAGCCCATGATCACCTCCAAGCCTCAAACAAAGCTCTCTAAATATGTCTTCATTCTCCTCCTTCTTCCTCCAAAGTGTTGGCTGCCAAAAATTCTTCAAGATAACCCTCCAAATGCTTTCTTATATGCTAGAGTACCATGACCTGGTTTTCTTCTTTTTTTCCACCCAAATTGTATCTTTGTGTCTTCCATGGCGTTTTCATGCCTGCGAAGAAAATAATACATGATTAAGCATAAAACGGGCATCAATCCTTATGAAAGTACATGCTAACAATAACAAATACATATACTAAAATACGTACATTTAGACACTTATCAAATTTCCCCACACCTAAGTGTTTGGTTGTCCCTAAGCAAACAAATCTTGAAAAACAAAAATAATGATAAGTGGCTAAATGTATCATCTCCGGCTCAAATAAATAAAAGAATCTACAAGCACTGGAAAATGATTTGCAGACAATGAGTTACAAACAGTAAGTACAATAGAAAGATCCTATCTCACCTCTTATATGCATGTGCCATGTGTGTGAACCTTATATCTCATTTGCCCTGATCTGGTCCAGCCTACTGACTTCGATCAGTATAGCTCTAGACGCTAATCACTCCGTAAAACAAAGAATATTAAGTTTTAAAGTGCTAAGTGCTACTTCAATGAACCGGTAAATTCCTTCTAATTCATGAACTTGAACTAACTCCCATTTTTTTCTTCTCGGAACCTCAAATAGGCAATCAACCGGATCACTAGGGTTATTATTTTTTTTTATTTTTAATTAATTAATTAATTTATTTCATTTTTTTTCGAGTCTAACTAATGTAGACTGCACCAAAAAATCTTTCTGAACGGTGCACATGCTGGTCAGGAACAAGAGCCACCCAACTACTCGATTACAATCTACATAGATACATTCATGCTTCATTAGCAGAGGAATACTGAAATAGACTCATTTTTTTGTTTTTTTTATTCAACGTAGATCACATCTTCAGATTACTCTACATTCCACAAAACTAGGGTTAGATCAATAAGACTTAGAAGTTCTTAAGAGTTCATTGAGAGATAGAAGTTGGTGATCTAAGGCCAAGTACTCAAAGTTGTGTGTTAAGCATAAAAGAGAGTTAGAGTAGTCATGTTGGCTATTCCCAGGGGATCAACATAAGATTCAGTGCACAAGAAAATACTAGAGGTGAAACAGGATTCAATAGAGCACAAAAAGCATGTAACTTACATCAATAATTAAACCATGCTAGAAGAGTCTTACAATAATGAAAAAGCCATCATAGGCAACACTAGCATGCAAAAAATGACCCTAATACATGAAATACACCCATCCCCACACCTAATGTTGTACATTGTCCCCAATGTACACTAATCATGTAAAGCACAGTAATATATACATTGAAAACAATGGAGGAGGGTGAAAACAAACTTCCCCGGTTAATCTTGTGCACATGGCGATATATGACCGAATGAAAGGTGTTGCAAGCTTTTTCATGTCAGTCCAGCATCCATGAAATTGTGGAGGCTCACCAAGCTCTCTTAATGCCTTGCAAAGCATAAAGGGCATCATCATTCCAAACAAAAATTTAAAAAAATTGCAAAAAAATTTAAATACTAGGGAGTAGTCAAATACTCAAACTAGATAAAAATAAAGAAGATCTTACACAAGGTTGGTAGGGCATTCCTTCCCCAACTTATTAAAATTAAACAAACACGCATGCAAGAAAAGTAAAGCAAAGAAACAAGCTACAGAAATAAAAACAAGTGCCCATGCTTAGAAATAAAAAAGACCATCAAAAGGTGGTGCAGATGGCGGGGCAATGGAGTAGGAAGCAGTAATGGCCTGTGAAGATGATCCACGGAAGGAGATGATGAATTGATGGAAATGCTTTGTGAGCTGGCACTGACCATCTAAAATCTGGTAAATCTATCATCTCATGTCGCGCTACTTGTGATGAATAGCCTGAATGTCATCCTCCATAACCTTGAACTGAGAGTTAAAGTCGGATGGAAAAGAAATGCCAGGGGTAGCTTTAGCAGGTGCACCATCAGATTCAGACCTTGACTCATCTGGTTCGCACTGACTGGATTCTCCCATGGTCAAATGTGGAGTAAGTCTGTACGTGCCACTTTTCTTCTCTAACAACCCAATTGCTCGTAAGATAGGCTTTCCAAGAGGTGCCACATCCCCGACTATAGTCATGCCTCGAGTGCGGTTCAACAAGTTTATACCGCGAATCAATCTGGTGATGTAGGGTCCTGCAAAGATGGATCCCAGATGAACACACTAACCCTGATGAATGAAAGCATCTGCTACAAGATGCCCAAGATGGATAGGATCCTGCTCAATAATACCATACATGGTGAGCGAGTCAGACTGTGTAACTGATAAGTGCTTGTGTCTTACGAATGCGAAGTATTTTTTTTTCTTATGATGAGCATTACTTTTATCAGGTTTAAGCGCTAATACATGTGTATTTGTGTTCTTTTGCGCATGTAGGGTTGTGAAGCTAACTATTAAGAAAAGAAACCAAAAGTAGATCGTGAACGGACTATTGGGTGGAATCTTGGAAGGAACAAACGCGAAGACAAAATTGGGCTCTAAGATACATCAATGTGTGCCAACCTCCATGTATTCAAGTTATTACAATGAGTAAGAGGGGCACGAAGGTAGTCACAATTGTGTATCCTGACCTATGCATTGATAACAAGATCTTCACCAATGAGGCCTTTGACTAAAGAAGAGTTACGATCTATGGCATAAACGTGTACCCGTTTATGTTGCCTTGATGAAAAGGATGGAATTGGAAGTGTTTTGGCGGAGTACTGTAGTAGGTTATTGTAGCAAATCAATGTAGTAATACAATATAGAAGTTATTGTTCATAGCTGGCCGAAAATCAAGTTTCCAGAGAATCCACACGGGCGTGTGGAAATTACACAAGCTCGTGTAAAGAATCCACATGGGCGTGTGGATGCCCGATTCCATTCCTATTTAAGCCATGATTTAGCCCGATTTTTGGAGATCCTTTTCACCCTTCTCTCCAACTTTTCTCTATCTTTTGGGAGGCCGTTGGCTAGGGTTTCAAGAGGCTTTTGGCAAGTCTTTGGAGTGGTTCTACGGATTTGACACCACGCTTTGCTTGGAAAAAGGTTATTGGGGGAACTTTTGTAGGCATCGATCCAGCGAGGTGTGCCCTATGCCGGACAAGGGGACCTTTGAAGAAGACGAGGCTACTCCACAAGACCATCGATACGAATACCGAGCGGAGTTTTTCTATGGATTACGTTTTCTGACATTCGATTTCATTGTTGACTGTAACTAGCTCCATGGAGAGTTAAACCCCTAGTGGGTACTTGGATTTGTGAATCCTAGGATTATTTGTTTCATTAATCTTCTATTATGTTTTCCTTAATTGATGTCTTTAAATGAGTTTCAATCTTGAATGCTTGTTGCATGATTTCTTCCTTAGAGTGATACTAGGGTAGAGAGTCTACATTGGTAACCTTTGTGAGTGAGTGACACACCATAAGGGTTAGACATTGTAAGATTGGAGAGGGTCGAGATCGTGAGTCGAGAGGTAGTGGAGCGTCCGCTTTCCCATCAGATGTGATTTATCCTACCTCCACTTCCAAGAGTTCTTTGTGGTCATAGTAGAGTGAATGGCTAATGATGACCTCCGTTGTGGCTTAGTTGCATAGGCAACGGAGTGAAGCGTTGAAGTAACTTTAGCACCTAGGGCTCAATTGCGACTAGGGGTCTTTCGCCTGGACCAAAGGGTTGGATCTATACATTGGAATATGGTTTATCACTTGGAATCCCTAGAGTGTCTTGCAACTCTACACAGTGTGAGGTGTTGAGATTGATCGATTTCTCCACTGAGACATAGTGTAGAGTTAGTCACGGTTGACCTTAGGTTTGGGGACGAGTGTGTTTAAGGATTCCCACGACTCATTAAACGTTAATTAGGAGATATAATAGTTGATTTTGCACTTAAAGCAATTGTCTTAGGTGGAATAATATCTAAGTACCCCACCTCTATCGATTGCCTTACTTCTCATCTATTTGTGCTTCTCTCTTTCTTGTTTCTTTTTATTCTTGTTTTTTTATTACATTTTATCAACAAAATCATTATTCCATCTTCGCTTAGTTAGACAGCAATCTTGATATTTTTATTCCCTACTCCTTGTGGATAGGATACCCACTCACCCGAGATTTATTACTTCGATAAACCCGTGCACTTCCGGTCACACGCAAGGGCGTTGTCAAGTTCTTGGCACCGACACATCCGTATATGCGTGTAAACCGCAAGTGCATGGGTGTAAATAATAATCCCAAATGAGTGGGTATCGTATCCACAGAGAGTAGGGAATAAAAGACTACTAAGTTGTTTCTTAACTAATGTGGAAGATGAATAGTGATAAGTGTGACAAAATATGAAATAACAAAAATAAAATTAACAAGATACAGGGTATAAGTAAAGGAGAAGGTAAGGTAATCGATAAAGATGAGGGTACCCGGATATTGATCCACCTTGGACAATCGTTTCAAGTGCAAGAACCCTCTATTATACTTCCTAATTTATGTAACAATGAGTCGTGGAAATCCTTAATTACGTGATCCCTAATCTAAGGTCAACCATGCCTAACTCTATACATGTCCACGAGGAGAGATTGAATAACCTCTCAATCTCGCACTCGTATAGAATTGCAATGAGCTCTAGGGATTCTAAGTGATAAACCCTATTCCTATGTATAGACCTAACCCTTTGGTCCAGGTGAAAGATCCCTAGCTACAATTAAGCCCTAGGTGCTAAAATCACATCAGCGCTTCACTTCATTGCAATCTCAACTAAGCCCATTGACTCTACTATGGCCGCAAAGAACTCTTGGAACGTGGAGGTAGGATAGATCACATCGGAGGGGAAAGGGGACGCTATGATAAACGTCTAAAAGTATGTATTTTGCATGTATTTTTTCTGTATTATTCTTTATATTTATTTGTTGAATCGATGCCTTTTTGGTCTAAATTGTAGTATTTTTTTGCATTTCAGACCCTTTAGAAGCCTTGGTAGCTGCGACGCGATTGGGGATGAATTTCGGCATCAAAATGGCATTTCGGGGACCGGGATCACGTAGTGGAGTTCTCGTAGCGGTTTCAACGTAGCTCATCGTGGGCTTTCTCGGCAAAAAAACTAAAAATTTCCGAGGGGTCGGTATACAGGGCGGTATACTCGACCCATTTACCGATCGGGATCCGGCACTTATAAGGTCTTGAAGGGCATTTTTTTGGGAGCTTCTTCTTGATTTTTCTTCTTCTTTCGGGACAAGGGCAGCTAGGGTTTGGAGAACACTTCTACATCACTTGAACCCAAGCTTTAGGAGGGCAAAGAGGGAGGAAATCAGAGCATTTTCTCAGCGGGGAGGGCAAGAATGAGGAGGATCTACTTCTAGGGCATCATTGCTTGGAGGTTGAAGACAACGGGAAGCCACCCCTTCGAGTGGCGTCTTCGGAAGGCTTTTTTTGGGGATTCTTGCGTCATTCGACCTTCATCATTTGAGGGAGTGTTTCTCATGTTTACTTTAGTTGTTTGTATGGATTATTTGGTTTTCTTGTTGAACATGAACAACTAAACCCCTAGGTCACCGGATGTAGGTGAACCTAGGGGGCGAACTTGTGATGTTTTAGATTGTTTGAGTAGTTTATGCATGTTTGGCTTGTTGTGATCGTTGTTTGGTGTTCTTGCTTGTTTTGGTAGATTTGATTGAGTGATGTATCAAATTCTTGGTAGCACTTTGTAGCATGACCATTGCCTTAGTGCTAGACTCCACCAAACTAGGAAGGGTTCATTGCATAAATATGCCGTGACCATCGGGTATTTGTACCCTTCCAATCCTAGGGTTGAAAACTACTTGTGTTTCCATCCTAACTTGTGAAAACCAACATTCTCCTTGCAACCGTGTGGGAAGTTGGGCGGAAGAGATTCCACGCTCAACATTTGCACTGGGTTAGGGGTCAATTGCCGTGACCATCGGGTTGACCTAGGCCTTGGTTTTCTCAGTCCAACTAGCCACATGCTTTATTACTCAATTTCCTACTCACTATAGTAGCCCCCTTGGGAATCCGCATCCGTGACCGTTTTCCAACCTTGGGCATCTCCCGTATTTTACTTGTTTCGTACTTCTTAAGATTTCATTTCGCTTTTCGTTTTGCTTTCTTTTCTTCTTTTATCTTATCTTGGAATCGGTGAGCTAAACAACAGGTAAGAAGTGAGTAGGGTAGCTCCTCAGGCCACTTGGGAATACGACCCATTCGCGCGTGCGTGAGTGGTTTATTACTTGATGACCCCGTGCGCTTGCGGGTGTACACACTTCGTGTCGATCAAGTTTTTGGTGCCGTTGCCAGGGACCAATCACTGAGGAATATTTGGAAAGCTTTACACTTGTTGATTTAGCCTTTTCTTTTTCTTTTGTTTTTGCTCTTTTGTTTTGTTTGTCTTTTGTGTTGTTGGTTGTTGAACTTTTGTAACTATTACATCTTTTTAATTTTCTTTCACCTTTTACTTTAATCATGTGTATAACTAACAACTATCTTACGACTCCTTGTCTGCAGTATCAACACCCTTTCTACTCAGATGAACCAATTCAGGGGGATAACATGGACAATAATTACAATCAATGGAAGGAAGTTTTTTTTGAGGACTCACTTTCGCAAATTGTTCGAAATCGAGGAGCCCAATCGGTCTTGAATGACTACCTTAAATCAGAATGGGGAAAGAGGATAGAAGACACTTTCTTATCCAGTAGTCAGCCCAATTGCATTCATAAAGAACTAGACAATGGACTGGAGGGACCACCCAAGTTAACTTGTTCAATTAATGGGGAGGTCATTCAGCCCACACTTGAAAGCCTAAAAGAGGTGAACTACGCACTGAGAGATCATTCGAATACAATTGAGGCAGAGTTTCAAGCGAAGAAATATAGTTCTAGCAGTGATGGTGATTTAGAAGAAATGGGGGAGATAGAGGAACATGATTTTAAAAATTACGGAAGGGTAAAGTCGTCAATTGAAGAACCACCGAATTAGAATTGAAACCCCTCCCACGAGCACTTAGAGTATGCCTTCACGGGGAAAAGAATCGACACTCCCATTGTCATCGCTTGAGAATTAACAAGGGAGCAGAAAGATCGGCTCTTGAGGCGTCTGAGAAGGCACAAAAAGGCTATTGTGTGGAATCAACCCATCTTTTTATACTCATAAAAATACTCATGGAGGATAATCACAAACCCACTGCAATTCCCCAACGAAGGTTTAACCCCAACATGATGGAGGTCATGAAAAAGGAAGTCATAAAGTTGCTTGATGCGGGCATTATTTACCCGATCTCGATAGCGCATGGGTGAGCCCAGTGCAAGTGGTGCCAAAGAAAGGGGGATGACAGTCATCACTAATGAAAAAATTGAGCTTATCCCCACGAGAACCGTCACAGGTTGGAGAGTCTGCATTGACTATAGGAAACTCAATGATGCTACAAGGAAGGATCATTTTCCTTTACCATTCATTGACCAAATGCTCGACAGACTTGTAGGAATTCGTATTACTATTTCTTGGATGGACTCTCGGGATACTTTCAGATTCCTATCACCCCAAAAGACCAAGAGAAGACTACTTTCACTTGCCCCTACGGGACATTTGCGTATCGTTGAATGCCCTTGGGGCTTTGTAATGCACCGGCTACATTCCAGAGATGCATGCTTGCAATCTTTGAGAATATGGTGGAAGATATTATGGAGGTGTTTATGGATGATTTCTCGGTCTTCGGAGATTCATTTGAGTTGTGCCTTAAAAATCTTGAGCGAGTCTGAAAAAAATGTGAGGAGACTAATTTGGTTCTCAGTTGGGAGAAATGCCATTTTATGGTCAAGGAGGGCATCATTCTCGGTCATAAGATTTCAAGGAGAGGAATTGAAGTAGGCAGATCAAAAATTTCCATCATTGAGAAATTGCATCCCCCAATCTCAGTAAAGGTAATCTGAAGCTTCCTTGGACATGCAAGCTTTTATAGAAGGTTTATCAAAGACTTTTCTACAATTGCCCGACCATTAACAAAGCTCTTGGAAAAAGATGCTCATTTTTAGTTCAATGATGATTGTATGAAGGCTTCTCTTTGTTTGAAGAAGAAACTTATTGAAGCACCAATAGTGGTTTCTCCATATTGGAGTTTATCTTTTGAGGTGATGTGTGATGCAAGTGACTATGCAGTGGAGTGCGATGATTAGGGGTAAAGGCGGGATAATCACTTCCATCCTATTTATTATGCAAGCAAGACTTTGAATGATGCTCGGAAAAACTACACTACCACGGAGAAAGAGTTGCTAGCGGTGGTCTTTGCTTTTGATAAATTTTCGGTCATACTTGGTGCTATCCAAGGTAATTGTTTACACTGATCACTCTGCACTCAAATACCTGCTGAGTAAGTCAGAGGCCAAACCTCGGTTGATCCGTTGGGTGCTTCTACTATAAGAGTTTTATTTAGAGATAAGAGATAAAAAAGCGGAAAAACTTGGTCGCGATCATTTATCACGCCTTGATGGGCCCAATGATGTGGAGTTGAAAAGAGAAGGGATAATTGACACATTCCCTGTGGAACAACTATGTAGCATTCAATCGGTGATAGAGGATGAGACTCCATGGTTTCTCGACATTGCCAATTATCTTGCAGACAAAGATCATACCCAAGGGGCTTACTCATCAACAAAAAGAAAAAAATTCTTCGCGATTTAAAGCACTATATATAGGGAAGACCCCTATTTGTTTTAGAATTTGTGCTCGATCACATTGTCGGGAGGTGCATTTCGGTGAAAGAAGGACAGGATATTCTGCTGCATTGTCATTTGGGCCCGACTTGGGGGCATTACAGTGGAAGTAGAACAGCTAAGAAGGTTCTTGATGCAGGGGTTTTCTTGGCCGACAATTTTTTTCAAGATGCTCAAAGCGATGGTGCGACATTGTGATAAGTGCCAAAAGAGCCGGTAATATCTCAAAAAGAGATGAAATGCCGCAATCATGGAATCAGGCTTGTGAGATATTTGATGTTTGGGGGATTGATTTCATGGGACCGTTTCCTAGTTCTCACGGTAATAAATTCATCCTTGTTGCAGTGGACTATGTCTCCAAATGGGTGGAGGCGTAAGCACTTCCATCTTGCGATGTGAGGGTCGTGGTGAAATTCCTCAAGAAATTGTTCTCACAATTTGGCACTCCACGGACAATCATTAGCGACCGGGGCACTCATTTTTGCAACTCCCAACTTGAAAAAGTGTTGAAGCGATATGGAGTATCACATAGAATCTCAACTGTTTACCATCCCTAAACAAGTGGTCAAGTTGAGGTATGTAATAGGGAATTGAAGAGAATCTTATAGAAAATGGTAAGTCATCACAGGAGGGATTGGGCAGATCAACTTGACGATGCACTCTGGGCATATAGAACGGCATTTAAGACACCTATTGGATCAACACCATATCGGTTGGTTTATGGGAAGGCTTGTCACTTACCCGTCGAACTAGAGCACAAGGATTATTGGGCTATAAAGCAATTAAACTTTGACCCTCATAAAATCGGCCACAAGAGAAAATTCCAGTTAAATGAGTTGGATGAATGGCGAGCCATGGCATATGAAAGCTCAGTGCGTTACAAAGAGAAGACAAAGGAATACCATGACCGACACATAAAACAAGCTAAACATTTCCAAGTCGGAGATCAAGTGCTTCTCTTTAATTCACGACTAAGGCTTTTCCCGGGAAAATTGAAGTCGAGGTGGTATGGGCCATATACGGTATCACAAGTATTTCCTTATGGTAACGTGGAAATTTGTCACCTAACAAAAGGTGTGTTTAAAGTCAATGGCTATAGGTTGAAACATTTTTTTCCAAGTGGCAACACAGTTCCAAGGGCTCGAGGTAACTTTCACCCATTTGTTCCACCATGATCGTTTGAGGTAATGCACATCAAGCTAACGATGTTAAACAAGCGCTTCTTGGGAGGCAACCCAAGTTCATTTCATTCCTCGTATTATTTTTCTCATTTATGTTTGTGTTTAACTTGTACTTTTATTGTGGTTTGGTTGTATTTGTGTTTTCATCGTTTTTCTTAGCTAATTAGCCTTCACATTCTCTTATTTGTCATGTGGTCTTTGAGTAATTCTTGTTTTTGATGCAATCTTGATGATGTTTTGAGTGTTTTTTCGATGTTTCCGGCTTTATTTTTCATGGCTTTAATCATAAACGAAGTGTGCAACGCGTGGAGAATCGGCGTGCGTCAAGAAAAATCCGAGGACCATCCTTGCGGCCGCAAGGGGTGCCCCTCGGGACTCATCCGATGAGTCTTGAGGACCATCCTTGCGGGGATGAGCCTCAAGGGGCATCCCGAGCCCTAGGAGCTTAAGACTCATCCCGAGGGTCTTGCCGACCATCCCCCTTAAGACTCATCCCGAGGGTCTTGAGGACCATCCTTGCGGCCGCAAGGATGGTCGGCAAGACCACCCGAGTGAAGGGTATACTTAAGGACTTAGGGCAGCACACTATTCACTCATCCTCTCCACTCTTCTACCCTTTTCTCCCTCATTTCTCCACCTTTTCCTTCATTTTTTTTTGCTCTAGTTTGCTATTCTCCCCCTCTTCTCCATTTTAGTGACATAAAATTGGAGTTTGAGCAAGCTTTTGGCCGGATCCAACCATTATATTTGCTCATCTTACTCTTGGTTGAAGGTTTGTTCTTTCACTCAAAACTTTGAGCTTTTCATGCTTTTGTGGGTGAAGTTTCTTAGATTTTTGTTGTTGAATGAATGCTTAATGATTATCAAGAATTTTTCCTTGATTTGTAGAATTTTTGGCTACTTTTACAAGCAAAGTTCTTGAATTTTTTTTTCGAATTTACTGTAGCACTTGCATTTTCTTGAATTTTTTCCATTCTTTTGGTGCTTTCTTTGCTTGTAAGTTGGTTGAATGATCTCCACTTTGCTTGTGCAGGATTCCCATCAAGAGATTTGCTTCCAAGAGGGCTAGGAGGGAACCAACTCCTCCCGTGCAAGAACCAAGGTTTTCTAAAGAAGAACACAAAACACGTTATGCTCTCTTATCTCGCATGGTGTTCGGCACGATGAGAAAAATCGATTGGGAAGCTTTGAGCACATTGGGTTTAGATGTCAAGGTGTTGGAGCTCATTTCACATGATGGTTGGGATAAATTATTTTCCATTGAGGAAGTCTCACTCAAGGAGCTTAGCTTGGAGGTCCTTAGCTCCCTCGAGATGGTCAAAGAATACCCATTCACTCATCATTCTAACCACATCACATTCTGAGCTTTTGGGAAGAAACACCGTGTTTCTGAGGATGATATTGGTGTGCACATGGGGTTATACATGGAAGAGTACTTAAGATCATCCGCATTCAAGCAGTCAGTTGATGAAATCCCACAGTTGAAGGCGAATGCATCTTATTGGAGGTCCATCTCGGCTATACATGGAAGAGTACTCGAAAGGCCTCCCAACTCACCAACCCCGCTCTCCGATATATTCATGCTCTTCTGACTAGGAGTATTGGGGGCAGAACTGACTCTACTGGAGTAGTGACACGCCACGATTTGATTATGTTGTATAGCATCCTTGAGCGTCGTCCTATCCACATGGGGAACTTGGTGGCGGAGACTCTTTCCCATCAAGGCAAGTTCGTTCGTTTGGGAGCTATCTTCGCGGCATGTCTGTTGTAGGATCTATTGTTCCCTTAGGGATTCTGACCCTTGTCTCCATTGGGATTGTTGAGAAGCGGGGAAGTAGTTATCGCCTTGCTCAGCAGCCAGGATCATGTTCACAGGACCCCAGCACTTCACATGATGCTGAGAGTGATTCTAAGTCAGATCAGGATGATCGAGAGAGTTCACCATCTTTAGCAGACAGGTTTGAGTTGTTTCGCACTGAGGTCCAGCAGCGGATCCAGAGCCTTGAGAGTGGACAGAGGGAGATCATCACAGCACAACAGCGGATTGAGTACAATTTAGCTGAACTCCTGACTATTGCTCGCAGCTCATCTTCATCGACCTCTGCTACAACTACTTGTGCTGCATCATCATTTCCTCCAGCTTCATAGACCTATGACATACTTTTGTGTATTTTGTATTTGTTCTTTTGTTCTATCTTTGTTTGTTCAGACTTATACTTTTGAGCTAGCTAGGGCCTTTCCCCTACTATGCTCCTATTTTGTTTCTGTTGGCGCTCTCTCTCCCGTATTTTATTTCCATTTCCCCCCTTTAAAAAAATTGTGAATAATGGTAGGCTTCTTGTTCTTTTCAGGATCATTAATTTTGCGAAGCTTGTACTTATCGGCCTCATTATGTGGTATGCCCCTGATCCATGTGGAGCAATTTGGAATCACACCAGGGAATCAAGGAAGTTTCTTTACTCCATTTCTGTGCTTATTGTTTTTCATTTCCCATTTTTCTCTGCTGACTTAGGTACATTGAGGGCAATGTACGACTTTAGGTATGGGGATGTTTTTCTTACTTGGAGTATTTTATCCTTTTTGTATGCTTAATACCTATGATAGCTATGATTGTTTAGTTAGGGACTTCCGGCTTGGTAGAATGATAGGTGTGAGCTGTACATTGCATGTGCTTGAATGTAGCTCTGTTTCATCTTTAGTGCACATGTATACATGTTCACGATCACTTCCACCTTTGTACGCTCTAACCAACCCATCATGATGACATTGGCATTAATTTGTTAAATTCGCTCTTCAATGCACTTTTAAAAAGCTTACGAGTTCCTCCATCGAACTTGTTAGTAGTAGGTTGTTTGTCGGGGATCATGAGAGGTTAGAAAGAAAAAAAGAAAAAAAGGGGTCTATGTCAAGTATTCCTCTCGCTTTATAAGTTTATAAGCATGAATGCGTCTATGTAGACTGTAATTGAGTAAGTGAGTGACTCTTGTGCCTAACCAGCATGTGCATTCATCCGAAAGATTATTTTTCTCTGCGATCTATGTAGGCGGACCCAAGAAAAAGAGAAAGTGTGTATAAGTGTGTGGGAAGAAAATAAAGCATCTCTTGTGATCTTTTGGAACCTGTTACATAATCAATTAAGTTTTAAAATCGTGTTGAGGAACCGGGAGGACTTTTACCGAGTATTGAAAGAAGTCTTTGGCACTTTAATGTCATCTTCATTATGTGTGAGGTGAAAGGGCATCCCCGGGATAATCCAGGTGTGGAGATCAAGGTGGGAGGTTGCACACACTCATTGGGGCATTCTAGATGAGACAAAGCTAATATCACTTCACTATTCATTGACCATCTCACTCCTTGATTTCAGTCAATTTCGTGCTTGTGGAGTTCTTTACTTTTGAGCTTAAGGTCGTATTTTTAGCTGTTTATCTTATTTCCCTTAGTTCTTCATGTTTGTTTGCTTGGGGACAAGCAAACGCTTAGGTGTGGGGATATTTGATAAACTTCTAAAAAGTATGTATTTTCGCATGTATTTGTTCACGTATTATTCTTTATATTTATTTGTTGAATCGATGCCTTTTTGGTCTAAATTGTAGTATTTTTGCATTTCAGGCTCTTTAGAAGCCCTGGTAGCTCGGTGATGTGATTGGGGATGAATTTGGCATCAAAACAGTGTTTCCGGGGGACCGGGGATTACTGTAGCACCGATCTTGTAGCGGGTTCTGTAGGGGAGTCTATGCGAGTTTCATCGTAGCTCATCGTGGCTTCTCGGCAGAAAACTGAAATTCCCGAGGTGTCGGTATACGGCCGGTATAATGACCCATTTACCGGTCGGGATCTGGGCACTTATAAGGTCTTAAAGGGCATTTTTTCGGGAGCTTCTTCTTGATTTTTCTTCTTCTTTGGGGACAAGGCCAGCTAGGGTTTGGAGAACACTTCTACATCACTTGAACCCAAGCTTTAGGAGAGCAAAAAGGGAGGAAATCTGAGCATTTTCTCGGCGGGGAGAGCAAGAACGAGGAGGATCTACTTCTAGGGCATCATTGCTTGGAGGTTGAAGATAACGGGAAGCCACCCCTTCGAGTGGCGTCTTGGAAGGCTTTCTCCGGGGATTCTTGCGTCATTTGACCTTCATCATTTGAAGGAGTGTTCCTCATTTTTACTTTAGTTGTTTGTATTGATTATTTGGTTTTCTTGTTGAACATGAACAACTAAACCCCTAGGTCACCGGATGTAGGTGAACCTAGAGGGCTGAACTTGTGATGTTTTGTATTGTTTGAGTAGTTTATGCATGTTTGGCTTGTTGTGATCCTTGTTTGGTGTTCTTGCTTGTTTTGGTACATTTGATTGAGTGATGTATCAAAATCTTGGTAGCACTTTGTAGCATGACCATTGCCTTAGTGCTAGACTCCACCAAACTAGGAGCAGTTCATTGTATAAATATGTCGTGACCATCGGGTATTTGTACCCCTCAATCCTAGGGTTGAAAAACTACTTGTGTTTCCACCCTAACTTGTGAAAACCGACATTCTCCTTGCAACCGTGTGGTAAGTTGGGTGGAAGAGATTCCGCGCTCAACAATTGCACCAGGTTAGGGGTCAATTGCCTTGACCATCGGGTTGACCTAGGTCTTGGTTTTCTCTGTCCAACTAGCCACGTGCTTTATTACTCAATTTCCTACTCACTATAGTAGCCCCCATGGGAATCCGCATCCGTGATCATTTTCCAACCTTGGGCTTCTCCTGTATTTGACTTGTTTCGTACTTCTTAAGATTTCATTTACGCTTTTTCATTTTGCTTTCTTTTCTTCTTTTCTCTTATCTTGGAATTGGTGAGCTAAACAACAGGTAAGAAGTGAGTAGGGTAGCTCCTCACACCACTTGGGAATACGACCCATTCACGCATGCGCGAGTGGTTTATTACTTGATGACCCCGTGTGCTTGCGGGTGTACACACTTCGTGTCGATCACGCTCTGCTACCTCTCGAGTCACCCTCTCAACCCTCTCCAATCTAGCTTTGTCTAACTCTCATGGTGTGTCACTCACTCACAAGAGTTACCAAGAAGAACTCTCAACCCTAGTGTCACTCTAGGGGAATATTCATACAATCAAGTCTCCAAGATTGGAACTCACAATAAATATCAATTAATTGAAAGCGTAATAAAGAGGTTCAATGAAACGAATACATCCTAGTGTTCAGAAATACCCAAGTACACACTAGGGGTTTAGCTCTCCATGGAGCTAGATAAAATCAATGAAATCGAATGTAAAAATAAAGCATCCATAGAAAACCTCCTCGTTAGTCATGGCGATTGTCTTGTGGAGAGTCCTCTACTCATCGCAAGGGTCCCTTTATCTGGCCTAGGATACACCTCGCCGGATCGGTGCCAAAGAAAGCTCTTCCACTAACCTTCTTCCAAATGGTGTGTGATGTCTGAGCCGTAGAACCTCTCCAAACCCCTAACCAATACCTCTTAAAACCCTAGCCGCCGTCCTCTCTCAAGTTGGGGAAAAAATGGAGAAAAGAATGCTCAAATCGGGGCTAAAATCGGCTTTTAAAGGGCTGGAGTCAGGAATCCACACGCCCATGTTGGCGTCCTTGTGGATTTTTCATACGGGCATGCGGAATTTCCACATGCCTATGTGGATTCTCTATTTTGCTATTTTCTTGGCGGTACATAAGCGAGTCTTTGCTGCGATATTTTTGCTACGATGTTTTTCTACAATACCTAGCTGCGATGCCGGCCCTGAAACACTCTCGAATCAATACTTTCATCGAGGTAGCATAAGCGGGCACACATTTACGTCTTGGATCACCTTGCTTCTTTAATAATGGATATGTTGGTAGATATCTTGTTCTATATGCACAAGTCGGAATGCTTGAATGTGATGCCCTTGTGCCCCTCAAATAGTTGTGCTAACTTTCGAGTAGGAGGAGGTTGGCACACATTCCACGCATCTAGAACCCGACCTATATCTTTGCGTTTGAACCTTAGCAAGATTTCCTCCAAATTATTGTATTACGACCCACATTGGCTTCTTTCTCGCATAATCGGCCTCACAACCCTACCTGCATGAAAGTAACATAAATACACCCATATTAGTGTTAAAACCCGAGAAAAGTAATGTAATACAGAACGAAAGAATGCTTCACTTCTTATCGCACAAGCACTTATCGGTGCTGTTGCTAGGGAGTAGGCGTTTAGAGATACTTTGTACTTTGCTATTTTAGCTATTCATCATTCATTCTATTTCATATTTTCTAATTTTTTCATCGTTCTGATTTTTCTTTTCTTTTTGTTGCAGCTCTAGGTTATGACCCGAGGGAACCCTTCACTAATTGTTAAAGGAGATCCTGAGCTTGAGCGTACACTTCAAGGAATGGGAAAAGAACCTCTACAAGAACCTAAATCCGAGCTAAAGTAGAAGGTCAAGGGTCAGATAATATGGCAGAACAGAATGAGCAACATAGAACACTTTCTGACTATGCCAGACCTTCAATTTTGGGCACATAATCGAGTATTGTGTGATCCCCAATTACAGCCCCAAATTTTTGAGCTGAAACCAGCATTCATCTAAATGATTCAATAGTCAATGCAGTTCAATGGTTTGGCCGATGAGGATCCGATCAATCATATTGATAACTTCTTGGAAATTTGTGATATGTTGAAGATTAATAGAGTATCAGATGATGCTTTCAGATTGAGGGCTTTCCCATTCTCTCTCAAAGGAAAAGAAAAGCAGTGGTTTCATTCATTGCCAAAGGCTTCCATCTCGACTTGGAATAAAATAGTCGAAGCCTTTCTTCCGAGGTACTTTTCCCCGGGAAAGTCAGCAAGGCTTCATAGTGAGATATCCTCATTCATACAGATAGAGCTCGAATCATTGTTTGAGATGTGGGAGCGATTCAAGGACCTCTTGTGGAAGTGTCTGCAACACAGTTTTCCCGACTGGATGATCATTCAAACTTTTTACAAATGGTTAAATCCAAGTACAAGACATCTTCTAGAAGCTGCCGCAGGAGGTACAATGGGAAGCAAGACCCTAATGAAGCCCAGAAAATTGGTAGAGGAAATGGCCATGAACGACTACCGGTGAGCGTGAGGGCAAAGGAAGAAAGTGGCCAGTCTCCACGAAATTGATGCAGTCACTTCTTTGGCGCCCCAAGTGGGATCATTGAGCAAGAAGTTAGATCTTCTAACTTCTAATAGATTGGCGGCCATCACTACTTGCATAGGTAGTGGGGGAGGACATGCTCTAATTGATTGCCCTATTTCTATTAGTGATGCATCTTCAGTTGAGCTAGTTGATTTTGTGGGTAATTGATAAGTGCTTGTGTGATAAGAATGCGAAAGTGTTCTTTCCTTATGATGAGCATTAGTTTTTATTAGGTTTTTAAAAACAAATATGTGTGTATTTATGTTACTTTCATGCGTATAGGGGTTGTGAAGCCAAATCTTAGAGAAAAAAGCAAATGTAGATCGTGAATGCACCATTTGGAGGAAATCTTGAAAAGGTTCAAATGCGCAGACATACGTCGGGTTCAAGATGCTAGAATGTGTGCCAACATCCTTCTATTCAAGCTAGCATAATGATTTGGAGGGTCACAAAGGCAGTGTCACTTTAAGTATTCCCGCTTGTGTATGTGTAACAAGATTTCCAACAATGCGGCTGTTCATTGAAGAAGCAAAATGATCTATGATGTAAACGTGTGCTTGTTTATGTTGCCTCGATGAAAGCATGGTTTTGGGAGTGTTTCGGACCAGTACTAGTAGCAACACTGTAGAAAATAACATAGCAGGTACTGTTGACAGCCGGCCGAAGAAGGAGTTGTCCTAAGAATTCACATGGGCTTGTGGAAATTCCACATGCCCGTGCGTTATTTCCACACGGACCGTGTGAAATATTCACGAGGCGTGTGGATTCCTGATTCCAACCCTTTAAAAGCCGATTTTAGCCCCGATTTCAGCATTCTTTTCTCCATTTTTTCCCTTATCTTTCCTTCCACCTTTTCCCATCTTTGGAGGCACCCACGGCTAGGGTTTGGAGATGCTTTGGAAAGGCTATGGAGAGGTTTGATGGCCTTCAACACTGCATTTCCTTCGGAAGAGAGCTATTGGGAGAGATTTCGTCGGCATTGATCCGGCGAGGTGTGCCCTAGGTTTGACGAGGAGACCGTTGAAGAAGACGGGGTCGATCAACAAGACATTCGACACGAACACAAGGGGGTTTTCATTAATGAATTGCATCTCTTTGCTTTTGTTTTCATTATCTATTGTATTTTGCTCCATAGAGAGCTAAACCCCTAGTGGGTACTTGGATAATTTTGACCCCTAGGATGTATTTGTTTCATTGAACCTTTTTTTATTATGCTTTCAATTAATTGATGTTTTAATTGAGTTCGAATCTTGTATGCTTGATTGAGTGAATACTACCTTAGAGTGACACTAAGGTTGAGAGTTCTTGTTTATAACCCTTATAAGTGAGTGACACACCACGAGAGTTAGACAAAACTAGATTGGAGAGGGTTGAGAGGGTGACTCTAGAGGTAGTAGAGCGTCTCCTTTCCCCTCCGGTGTGATTTATTCTACCTCCATTTTCTTGAGTTCTTTGGGGTCATGGTAGAGTGAATGGGCTAAGGGATGACCTTCTGCAGGGGCTTAGTTACGAGTGTAATGGGTGAAGCGTTGAAGTAATTTTTACATCTAGGGCTTAATTGTGGCTAGGGAACTTCCGTCTGGATCAAAGGGTTAGGTCTACATAAAGGAAGAGGATTTATCACTTTGAATCCATAGAGCTCATTGCAATTCTATATGAGTGTGAGGTTGAGAGATTGTTCAATTTCTCCTCTGGGACATGTATAGGGTTAGGCATGGTTGACCTTAGATTTGGGACCATGTATTAAAGGATATCCAGGACTCATTAATGCATTAGTTAGTAAGCATAATAGAGGGTATTTGCATTTGAAACGATTGTCCTAGGCGGATCAATATCTGAGTACCCCATTTATCGTCGATTGCGTCCCCTATATTTTACTTGCACCTCCTTTATCTTTTCTTATTTTCATTTGCATTGAGTTTGTTTTCACGTCACTATCAACATATTTTCATTCTAGTTAAATAGAAATCTTGGTGGTTCTAAGCACTATTCCCTATGGATTCGACTACCCTGTCAGTTGGGTATAATTACTTCGACACCCATGCACTTGCGGTTTACATGCATATTCGGTCGTGTTAATAATTCCATGAAGAACCAAGGTAATCCATATAGCAACACCTACAATCCGGGTTGTAAGAACCACCACAACATTTCGTGGATTAACCACCAGGGGCAGCAGAAGGCCATAGCACCACTGGGTTCCTAACAACAACAACAACCCCGAAACATGGAGAATAGTATTTCAGGTTTGGAGACCAAGATGAACGATTTAGAGAAAGCTCTGACCAGATTTGTGCAGACATCAGACAATAGGTTTCAGTCGGTCGAAGCTATACTTCGCAACCACACCGCTTCATTGCATAATTTAGAGAATCAAGTGGGGAAAATGGTAAAGTCTCTATCGGAGAGACCACAAGGAAACCTACCGAGTAATACCGAGACTAATCCAAGAGAACATGTGAAGCGAGAGCAAACAAGAAAGAGGTAGCACCCCGACCTTACATGCCGAGAATTCCTTATTCTTCAAGATTGAAGAACAACCAAAATGATGAGCAATACAAGAAGTTCTTGAAAGATTTATTGCCCAATAAGAGGAAGTTGGAGGAGAGTGCATCGGTGATCTTAGATGCCTCTTGTTCGGCGGTATTGCAAAAGAATATGCCAAACAAGAAGAAAAACCCCGGAAGCTTCATCATCCCATGCAACATTGTTAATATGGGTGAAGAAATGGCATTGGCAGACTCAGGGGCTAATATCAACGTCATGCCATATATCATTTTCAAGAAGCTAGACTTGGGAGAGCCTAGGACCACTCAAATGACATTGCAATTGGTGGACCGAACAATGAGACATTCGAGGGGCATCATTAAAGACATACTTGTCAAGGTGGACAAGTATATATTTCCTGTAGACTCCATAGTGTTGGACGTCGACGGGGATGTAGATGTTCCATTGATACTTGGGAGGCCATTCTTGCACACCTCCAAGGCATTAATCGACATGGACGGTGGGTAGTTGACACTGAGGGTTGGAGATGATAAGCTCACATACCTCCTCGCCGAAGCCATGCGACATTCTCTTAACTTTGATGATACTCTATATTTTCTTGACACTACTGATGAGATAATTGGTGAATATGTGCAGGAAATGATGAATCCGGACCCATACGAGGGGTTGCTAGACTAAGAGGTGGATAATAAAGAAGTAATGATGCTCGGTCTAGAGAAGAAAGTACCATCTATTGCGGGAATCATGAATAAGGTGCTCTGAAAGATGAAGCAGACAAGGAAACGCCACAAAAAACGCCCTAAGGTTGTTTGGAATGCGCAATAATAGAACAATGTTGATGAACCCTTGTTAAGTGGTACCAAGCTTGACAATTCAACCTTTATCTTCAAAAGACTATGTTCATCGTGCTTCCAAGTCATGGGTAAGGGGGAAACCTTCATCTATGAGCCCTATGAAGTAAGACTAGGTACTTCAAGCTAACTGACGTTAATTAAGTGCTTCTTATGAGACAACCCAACTTTTTACTGTTTCCTAGTTTTTAGTTAGTGTTTGCATGAATAAGGCTTTAAATATTGGTGTCTTGATTTTTAGATGCTTTTGCTGTGACTTTCTCATGGACATTGTGGAGTTATCATGTGCCTAATCATGTGTGGCCAAAAATCTTGGTCATTTGAGTGTGTTTTCAGTGTTTTCTCTGGTTAAAATTGCATTGCTAGGCAGGCTCTGAGTTTATATTTGTGTTCAACAATTTTCTGCAGAGCCTGTAAAGTTTTGTAAGTGTCCAGCGAAAACACACACCTGTGTGGAATTTCCACACAGTAGGTGCGTGTTCATTCAGAGCTCATCTGAAGATGGCACAAGGGCGTGGACTCGCCCTTGTTCGACCTTGTGATGGTCCACACCCGTGCAAAATTTCCGCACAGGCGTGTATTTCCCTGCAGAGTATTAGAGATTTTTCCCTAGAAGCACGAGGGCATGGACTCGCCTACAGTGGATGATTATGTCAACAAACGCCTACGGTGTGGGTAATTTCCGTATGCTCGTATGATTGTCTCCAGAGAATTTTCTCCTGCATCCCGAGAAGACACAGGGGCGTGCGTCGGCCCCTATGAATTACCTAGTAAGGATCCACGCTTTGTTTGGAATTACCTAGTAAGGATCCACACGGGGAGAGTATTTTTCTCGGTTGGACGGAGAAGCCATAGAGGTATCGTGCGCCTCAGTGGGTCGGGTGCACGGTCGGAATTTTCCACGAGCCGGTGTGGATGAGTTCAAAGAAAGGAGTGTTATCCACGAGGTGCCAGGGGGACTGCGTGCGCCTCTGTAAATTCTCTCTGTGGAGCCACTGCAGGTGCAGGTAATTTCCACACGCCTTTGTGGATGTGCAGAATTCCAAGAGACACGGTTTTTCCTTAAAATCTCCTTGTGTTTCGTCTTCATTATACCTTCAATCTCCTGGAGAACACCCTTAGTTATTCTCCCGACCTCGCGCAGCTGTTTTATAAGGATTTTTACTCAATTTTCTTTCTGAATTTGAAGTTTTTTTCCATATCGTTGGTAAGCCTTTAATCCCTCTTCTATTCGCCATTTCTCATTCTTATTGGATTAAAACTAGTGGATGCACTTTGGTTTTCTTCTAGAAGGGTAATTGTATGCTTATAAGTAGTTTAGGAATGTCTTGGAGCGGTATATTTAAATTTTTGTTACTCAACTGTGCGGTTTTCATGTTCCGCTGATCCACATAGGCGTGTGGAAATTCCACACGACTTTGTGGATTTCTGTTGTATTATTCTAGGAACTTCTTTGATTGATTGTTCTTTAATTCTTGCAGATATGGCACCCCATTCGAAGAAGCAAAAGGGTAAGAATCTGAAAGAGACTTCACCTGAGTTGGCACACATTGAATTTTTGAATCTTGAGAATCAGACTCGATTTGAGCGATTATTAGGACTTAGGTTTGGACAGTCTCATATTGTGGATTTGAGTGCACTAAGAGAGGTTCAGTGAGGTGATGAGTTGGACGATGAGATTGACAAGCTGTTGGCCATGAGAAGCTGGAGGAGATTATTGTCGATTCGAGAGTCAGTTTTCCGTGCATTGACGCAGGAGGTATTGACATCCTATGAGTTCGACCAACCGTATGGAAGATTTAACATCATTGATATCATATAGTTCAGAGCATTTGGGCATCAGTTTAGCATGAGTGTCACTGTGTTTTCAGTTTGTATGGGCTTGTATGACTAGACATATACATATACAAAAAAGTATGGACACTTGCCGATGGATTATCCCAATACCCTGACCTCGCAATAAGCATATCGTGCCTTATGTAGATATGGGTAGTATGAACTGGGAGTGTCCAAGGTCTCATGGCTGTCCTGACTGAGTTACAAATACTCACACTCAATCATTAGCATATATGTGAATGGCCGAGGTGACATCACCGGTATTTTGAGCCTGCAGGAGTTATTTTATTTATACTCCATGGCCCAGAACTTGCCAATTCATTTGGGGCATGTAGCGGCGAGACTTCACGAGGCACCGGGGCAGATGTCACGAGTTGGTGACAAGGTCCCCTTGCGTATATCCACAGTGCAAGGGTTTATCGAAGTAATAATACCGGATGAGGGGGGTATCGAATCCACAGGGAATAGGGAATAAAAATACTTAATTCGATTCTTAGCTATGTGAAAGATCAATGATGATAAGTGTGATAATGATTCAATTCTCGAAAGTAAAAAACAACATGTAAGAAGGCACAAATAAAGGAGAAGGTAAGCCAATCGATAAAGATGGGGTACTCGGATAATGTTTCGCCTAGGATAATTGTTTCAAGTGCAAGAACCCTCTATTATGCTTCCCAATCAATGCAATGGTGAATCGTGGAAATCCTTAATTACATAGTCCCAAATCTAAGGTCAACTATGCCTAACTCTATACATGTCCCAGAGGAGAGATTAGATAACCTCTCAACCTCGCTTTTCGCATAGAGTTGCAATGAGCTCTAGGGATTCCAAGTGATAAATCTCTTCCTAATTATAGACCTAACCCTTTGGTCAAGGTGGAAGGTCCCTAACCACGATTAAGCCCTAGATACTAAGATCACCTCAATGCTTCACTCCGTTTAACGCGCAACTAAGCCCCATCGGAAGTTCATCCCTTAGACCATTCACTCTATTATGGCCGTAAAGAACTCTAGGAACGGAGGTAGAATCTATCACGTCGGCGGGGAAAGGGGACGCTCCTGTACCTCTCGACTCATCCTCTCAACCCTCTCCAACCTAGCTTTGTCTAACGCTCATGGTGTGTCACTCACTCACAAGGTTACCAACAAGAACTCTCAACCCTACTATCACTCTAGGGGAAATGTTCATACAATCAAGCATCAAGGTTGGAACTCACAATAAACATCAATTAATTGAAAGCATAATAAAGAGATTCAAAAAAGCGAATACATCCTAGGGTTCATAAATACCCAAGTACCCACTAGGGGTTTAGCTCTCCATGGAGCTAAGTACAATCAAAGAAATAGAATGTAAAAAGCAATAAATCCATAGAAAAAAACCCCTCGATGGTCACGTCGATGGTCTTGTGGAGAGTCCTCTACTAGTGCGTCCAAGGGATTCCCTCGTCAGGTATAGGATATGCCTCGACGGAGCTCCTCTACCAACCTTCTTCCTAAGGAATGACAATGTCGAGACCATTGAACCTCTCCAAAACCTTGGCCAATACCCCTCAAAACCCAAGCCGAGGCCCTCTCTCAAGTTGGGGAAAAGATGGAGAAAAGAATACTAAAAATCGGGGGCTGATTCGACTTTAAATAGAGATCTGGAATCGAGGCGTTTGCAGGCGTGGATGCTTCACCCGCCCTTGCGGAATTTCAAATGGGCGTGGATAATTTCCACCGCCCGTGTGGATTCTCTGAACTCACTGTTTTTCTTGGCGTTTGTGAGCAGTCTGCTAGATACTTGTTACTTTTGTTCTGCATTGCTACCCTTTCTGATGGCGTACTTTCATCGATGCTAAAATGGGCAAGTTGGTGGAGCTCTTGTTCTATGTGCATAAGTCGTAATGCTCGAGTGTGACTGCCCTTGTGCCCCTCCAAATGGATGTGCCAAACTCGAATACGAGGAGGTTGGCACACACTCTAGCATCTCGTACCCGACCTATGTCTTTGCGTTTGAACCTTAACAAGATTTCCTCCAAAATCGGTGCATTGTGATCCACATTGGCTTCTTTCCTTCATACTCGGCCTCACAACCCTACATGCATAAAAGTAACATAAAAACACACATATTAGTGTAAAAACCTGAGAAAAGTAATGCTCAACATAAGGAATGAACGCTTAGCATTCATATCGCACAAACACTTATCAGTTGGAGTATTATTCGCTGACCCCTACATTACTAGACTCATCCTGGGGATGGTTTGTTTGGATGCTATCCGGGGTGCTGAAAATAAGGTCGTACCCTCCTTTCTTGGACTTGATATGATGAGGATGATGGGATTAGTGTGTAGATATGGGCTTGGAGCATACATTCTAGCTACGCCTACCCCAGATACCGCTGACGGAGGAGAGGACACAGTAGAGGGTTCACGGTAGGTCCTTCAGTTTCAGTTTGCACCGATGGAGACCAGGGCACCCCTTAAAGTACAAGAGAGGCTCGAGACTGTCGTGGGTGTGCTTTAGACTGAGATAGCCAAGGTTAAGGCTACACAGGTTGCGCAATACACAGGGATGTTGGCACATCTTGATACCATACTGCAGTTATTAGAGAAAGACGTGCCATCGCCTCTCATTAAGAGACCGAGGATCCCCTCGGGACCTTACCGACCTCTCCATCACTAGATCCATCGGCACCATTCGCTTATGTACCACCACCACCACCAATAGAGCCCGACCTTTGGATGACAACGGCGCTTGATCCGTTTTTCTTTATTTCTTTATTTCTTTCTTGTTTCTTGTTATTTTATTTTTTATTGTTGTTAGACTTGTACTTCTCAGGAAGGATTTTCCTTCTGAGTATGTCGTTTATTTTTGTTTTGTTGTCTCGAGTTGTATTCATTACCTTATCTTTTTATATACTCAAGTCTGTTTTTGTTTTTTTATTGAGCTTCACTGAACCCCCTTGTGTATGTGTGCAAATGGTCTTGTCAGTATGGGAATTGAGAACTAGTCATGGGCATGGCCAATGTTGGTTATGTATGGTTCACAACCCATTAGAACTTTACTCCCAAGGATTTTAGCTCCATCAAAAAGCAACATTAGGAGTTAGGGGAGTATTGTTTCAATTGCCCACTTCCACATATTTACTTGATTACTATACTTTTCTATTGTGCTCACATGTGTACATTCAGGGCAATGAACATCTTATGTGTGGAGGGGAGTTCACTTTACACATGTCTTTTACATAAGTTTTGATTGACATACATGCTCAAGTAGCCAATGGTGGTTCACCTTAGTTGCAATGCTTGTATTCTTGAGTTTAGGAGAAATTTTTAACATTGAATGTTCTCTGACAAGGTCCCCTTGCGTATATCCCATCAAGTGCACGGGCTTTGCGAAAGTAATAATCCCGGATGAGCGAGTATCGAATCCACGGGGAATAGGGAATAAAAACACTTAATCCACTTCTTAGCTATGTGAAAGATCAGTAGTGATAAGTGTGAAAATGATCCAATTCTCAAAAGTAAAAACAATAAGTAAGAAGGCACGAATAAAGGAGAAGGTAAGGTAATCGATAAAGATGCGGTACTTGGATAATGCTCCGCCCAGGATAATTGTTTCAAGTGCAAGAACCCTCTATTATGCTTCCCAATCAATGCAATAGTGAGTCATGGAAATCCTTAATTACATAGTCCCAAATCTAAGGTCAACTATGCCTAACTCTATACATGTCCTGGAGGAGAGATTAGATAACCACTCAACCTCGCACTCGCATTGAGTTGCAATGAGTTCTAGGGATTCCAAGTGATAAATATCTTCCTAATTATAAGCCTAACCCTTTGGTCCAGGTGGAAGGTCCCTAACCACGATTAAGCCCTACATACTAAGATCACCTCAACACTTCACTCTGCTGCACGCGCAACTAAGCCCCAACGGAAGTTCATCACTTAGACCATTCACTCTATTATGGCGGCAAAGAACTCGAGGAACGGAGGTAGAATCTATCACGTCAGAGGGAAAAGGGGACGCTCCTGTACCTCTCGACTCACCCTCTCAACCCTCTCCAACCTATATTTGTCTAACGCTCGTGGTGTGTCACTCACTCACAAGGTTACCAACAAGAACTCTCAACCCTAGTGTCACTCTAGGGGAAATGTTCATACAATCAAGCATTCAAGGTTGGAACTCACAATAAACATCAATTAATTGAAAGCATAATAAAGAGATTCAATGAAACGAATATATCCTAGGGTTCACAAATACCCAAGTAGCCACTAGGGGTTTAGCTCTCCATAGAGCTAAGTATAATCAAAGAAATAGAATGTAAAAGCAATGACTCCATAAAGAAACCCCCTCGATGGTTGTGTCGATGGTCTTGTGGAATGTCCTCTACTCGTTGTCCAAGGATTCCCTCATCCGGTATAGGATACGCCTCGACGGAAGCTCCCCTACCAACCTTCTTCCTGTGTAATGACGATGTCGGAGCCGTAGAACCTCTCCAAAACCTTAGCCAATACCTTTCAAAACCCTAGCCGAAACCCTCTCTCAAGTTGGGGAAAAAGATGGAGAAAAAGAATGCGAAATCGAGGGCTGAATCGGCTTTAAATAGAGTTTGGAATCGGGCGACTAACCAGGCCTGTCGATTTTTCACACGCCCATGTGGAATTTCCACATGCCCGTGTGGATTCTCTGAATTCCTGTCTTCTCTGCCGGCTGTGAACAGTGGTGCTACTGATGCCAGCTGCATTGTTCCTCTACGATGATCCGACTGAATAGCTTCCCGAATCCATACTTTCATCGGGGTAACGCAAACGGGCACACGTTCACGTCGTGGATCAGTTGCTTCTTTAATAACGGACAAATTGGTGGAGATCTTATTCTATGTTCATAAGTCGGAATGCTTGAGTGTGACTGCCCTTGTGGCCCTCCAAATGGTTGTGCTAACTCAAATACGAGGAGGTTGGCACACACTCTAGCATCTCGTACCCGACCTATGTCTTCGCGTTTGAACCTTAGCAAGATTTCCTCCATAATCGGTGCATTATGATCCACATTGGCTTCTTTCCTTCATACTCGGCCTCACAACCCTACATGCACAAAAGTAACATAAAAGCATACATATTAGTGTAAAAAAACCCGAGAAGTGTAATGCTCAACATAAGGAAAGAATGCTTCGCATTAATATATCACACGTACTTATCATTCTCATACTCTAGTTTTTACTTGAATTTCTAGGAATTTTTGCCCGATGAATATTTTTGCACCACTCACTCATGAAACTCTTTTGGAAACTCAAGTTCGATGTTTAAGGGCCTAATTATTTTTGTTTCTTGTTCCAATTTACTATAAAATATATATAGATAGATTGTTTAGTTGTGCATTGGGGGTGGAAAGAGCTACCACCTATGAAGTATGAAGTTACTCTCATAAGTCGGATACTAGTTATGCCCTAATAAGAGAAAGAGCTATCTCATCAGATGAGTGAAAACTTCCACCCCGGTAGAAAGAGTTACCACCTTGAAAATTTGAAAGCCACCTTAGCAGCCGCTTTTGAAAGGGCAACCTTAGAGGATGTGTGAAGCTACTACCATCCTTTTGTTTTGTTATGTTTTATAGTTAAATAAGTCCCTTATACCTGGAATATTGAGGAGTATACTTTGGGTTTACTTGAGTGAATTCACACATACACTTACACGATCTCGGGTTTCTTGTCCTTTTTTATTCGAGTTTTTAGCTAGAGCATTGATTTTTCGTATTTAGTGTTGAAATTTCCCTTACTCGTAGAATGCTCTCCTTGCATGCTTTGGTGAACTTAAGGCCAAGTACTTTAAATTTTTCCTTCTTCTATGCTTCGATATTTTATTTTTGTTTGAGGACAAGAAAAACCTTAAGTGTGCGGGAGTTTGGTAAGTGCTTGTGTGTTAAGAATGCGAAGTATTCTTTCCTTACAATGAGCATTACTTTTATCAGGTTTAAGCACTAATACATGTGCATTTGTGTTCTTTTGCGCATGTAGGGTTGTGAAGGTAGTATTAAGAAAATAAGACAAAAGTAGATCGTGAACACACTATTGGGTGGAATCTGGGAAGGAACAAACGCAAAAACACAAGTGGGGCTCTAAGATACGTGAATGTGTGCCAACCTCCATGTATTCAAGTCATTATAAAGAGTTAGAGGGCACGAAGGCAGTCATATTTGTGTATCCTGATTCGTGCATTGATAGCAAGATCTTTACTAATGAGGTCTTTGACTGAAGAAGAGTCACGTTCTACGGCATAAAGCGTATGACCCGTTTATGTTGCCTCGATGAAAAGTGTGGAATTGGGAGTATTTTGGCATTTAATGTAGTAGGCTATTGTAGAAAATATTGTAGCAATTACTATTCACAATTGACCGAAAATCAGGTTTCCAGAGAATCCATACGGGCGTGTGAAAATTTCCCACGCCTGTGTGGAAATTCGATAGGCCTGTGTGAAGAATCCAAAGGGGTGTGTGGATGCCCGATTTTTGAAGAACCTTTTCACCCTTCTCTCCAACTTTTCTCTATCTTTTGGGAGGCCATTGGCTAGGGTTTTGAGAGGCTTTTGGTAAGTCTTTGGAGTGGTTCTTCGGATTCGACACCGCGCTCCGCTTGGAAAAAGGTTATTGGGGGAGCTTTTGTCGGCATCTATCCGGAGAGGTGTGCCCCAGGCTGGACAAGGGGACCTTTGGAGAAGACGAGGCTACTCCACAAGACCATCGACTCGAATATCGAGGAGGTTTTTCTATTGATTACTTGTTTTTATAATCGATTTCATTGTTGATTGTAACTAACTCCATGGAGAGCTAAACCCCTAGTGGGTACTTGGATTTGTGAACCTTAGGATGTATTTGTTTTATTGATCTTCTATTATGTTTTTCTTAATTGATGTCTTTAATTGAGTTTCAATCTTGAATGCTTGTTGCTTGATTTCTCCCTTAGAGTGACACTAGGGTTGAGAGTCTACATTGGTAACCTTTGTGAGTGAGTCACACACCATGAGGGTTAGACATTACAAGATTGGAGAGGGTCGAGAGGGTGAGTCGAGAGGTAGTGGAGTATCGGGATATATTGTAGAGTTAGTCACGGTTGACCTTAGGTTTGGTACCGTGTGTTTAAGGATTCCCATGACTCATTAAGCGTCAATTAGGAGATATAATAGTTGATTTTGCACTTGAAGTAATTGTCCTAGGTGGAACAATATTTGAGTACCCCACCTCTATCGATTGCCTTACCTCTCATCTATTTGTGCTTCTCTCTTTCTTGTTTCTTTTATTCTTTTGCTTTCATTACATTTTATCAACAAAATCATTATTCCATCTTCGCCTAGTTAGATAGCAATTTTGGTATTTTTATTCCCTACTCCCTGTGGATACGATACCCACTCACTTGGGAATTATTACTTTAACAATAGAATGTGAAATGAGAGCATGAATGTATCTGAGTATGGGGTTCGCCAAACGAGTAGCCTTCCGTGTATTTTTGGTGTCACTAGGTGCTAAGGAATTCCAATACTAGTTTACACTCATGCCTAGTGGATAATCAATGAGTGGCCGATTAAA
This sequence comes from Dioscorea cayenensis subsp. rotundata, assembly GCF_009730915.1. Lineage (NCBI taxonomy): Eukaryota > Viridiplantae > Streptophyta > Magnoliopsida > Dioscoreales > Dioscoreaceae > Dioscorea > Dioscorea cayenensis. The sequence goes on from NC_052475.1 coordinate 5,853,381, forward strand.
CAGCAACAAGCTAATGAATTCGTCATCATAAATCCCCAAGTAGTTTGCAAATTCCATGTGGTTCATTTCATGAGTTCTTCCAAAAGCTTGGAATCGAATGGCACCTTGTCTTCAAGTAATAACACCCTTTTCATCTTGCTTCGCCTTAAATGTGCTCTATACCTCCAATGTAAGTTGGCGAAAAGTGGGGTCGTCGATTGAAAACAATTCTGCCCAACCATTATGAGCTAATAAGTCCTTCACTTGTTCATCCCACCTGAGTTCTTCTAGAATACTCCATTCAATGTGATGAAAGGTACCAAAGGGCTTGGTCTTCAAAATTTCATATCTAGCTTTGTGAAGAGCACTATTGAAACAGGGTTCTTCGGGGGTGTGAGAATCATTCCTTGGTCGTTTAGAAGCGAGTTTCTTAACATGCGGCATTCCTACATCAATAATAAACCATATAAGACTTAAAGGAATAAAAAAGAATGCAAGTTGTGGCATGAAAATGTGTAAAACGTTGATAAAAAACAATAGAATAGGATCCATATGGCCATGTGGGGGCTATATGGATACTATTCAAATTGCAAGAGGTTCCCATCATCATGAAATTTGAAAATTTGTACATATATTCAAGGAAATTCATAACCATGATACTCATACCACACAAGACAAGCTAAAAGATGGAAACAATCCATAAATAAGCTCAAGAAAGAAAGAATAAATGGAGAAAGTAAAGTTAAGCCATCAAGGTTCTTACCAACAAAAGCTTGAGAAAAATTGAGTGGAGCTTGGAGAAAACCACTAGTTCTACTTCTCAAAGACATTAAGAGATGAATTAGAATAGGAAATGATGAGATCCAGCCATGGTTTGATGGATAATGAAGGTTAGAGTTCGGTTAGAGAAGAAGGAGAATGAAGAAAGAGAAAAGGTGACAAGATTCCTAAGTAAACTCAACATCATATGGCCTTAATGAGGACCTCATTAAGGCCGTATGCTCTAGTTCTTCTTCTCGATTTAGGGCAAGCGGCCTCAATGAGGTCCTCATTGAGGCCGTATGCCCCTAATGTTTTTTTCTCAAATGGGCGAGCGGCCTCAATGAGGGACCTCATTGAGGGACGATGCCCTAGGCTTTCTTCTCCGGGTTGGGGTAGACGGGCGTCAATGAGGGCCGTATGCCCTTGAAATCATGCTTTAAAGATTCAAGTACTTCTCCAAACACATCGGCATGGTTATAAAGTGTTCCAAAAACATCTCCAACATGAAATAATGGTTCAAAATTTTGATCTAATGCATGAAACGATAGCCAAAACAAGTGTTTCTCATCGATGAACACAAGTAAACAATCACATAGACAATGATAATAATATTCAAAGTAATGAGAGCATGGACTTATTCAAATTCAAAACTCTAAAGAAAATACAAAAAGAACACTAACATGAACACAAAGAACATGAAAACATGAAATTAAAATCCCGAATGTTCGGGTTGCCTCCCAAGAAGTGCTTGTTTAACATCACGAGCCTGGCGTACCTTATAGCTTACCTCACGGGGGCTCGAATAGTGAATAGCCCAGGTCATCTTTGAATTGTTGTTTCTTCCCGGTGAATTCAGCGCCATCAATGAATGAATTCCAAATTTTTCATGAGTAAAAGGAGGTGAAGATTGTACATTTTTTTCTTGAGGTCTTCGATGAGAATGAGTAATACCTTTCTTCTTTCTTCCACGGACCTCCCTCCAAATTTTTTCAAACATTGAATCTTTTTCTCTTTTTCTTTAGCATTAGTACACATAACCTTCTCCTTTGGCTTCTTCAAATTAGAACTTGGAAGAGGACGGTGAGGTTCTTCTTGATCTTCATTTCCTAGCTCTCCCAAGTACTTATCCAATGGGTTCAATGATAGCACCTCCTACATATAATCAGATACTAAAAGTTTAGTTTCATCAATAAAATAAAGCATGTCATCATGGTCCAATAAGTGTTTCATGGCCACCAGTAGAGTGTATACTGCTTCTTCCTCTCCAACCCTTAATGTTAATTTTTCTCCTTTAACGTCAATTAGGGGACAGGAGGTAGTAAGGAATGGCCAACCAAGAATCAATGGTGTCTCCATGTCTTCATCAATATCCATGATGACAAAATCCACTGGGAACACAAATTTGTCCACCCGGATAATCATATCCTCCACAATCCCACGAGGCTTCCTTGTTGATCAATCCACCAATTGCAAATTCATTCTCGTGGGTCTAAGTTCATCTAGACCAAGCTTCAAATATATGTTATAGGGCATAAAATTAATGCTTGCTCCTGAGTCTGCTAAGGCATTATCTTGAACTCCACCCTCAAGTATGCATGGAATTATGAAGCTTCCAGGGTCTTTCAATTTTTGTGGGAGCTTCTTCTCCAAACTGGCTGAACAATTCCCCGTGAGTGCAACTACACCCTCTTCTTCCAGTTTCCTTTTTGTTTTGTAAGTAATTCTTTTAAAAAAACTTGGCATACTTGGGCATTTTAGTTAAAGCTTCCACTATTAGGATGCTTATGTGGAGTTGCTTGAAGATATTGATAAAATTTCTGAATTGAGCATCCTCCTTATCTTGCTTCAATCTGGCTGGATAGGGAATTGGAGGTTTGTTTTTAGATGGCTTTGATGAACCCCTTGGTGGAATTTCCTTGTTTTCACCTTGCTTGCCTTTCTCAGTAACTTTCTCAACTATGTTGGGGTCTTCTGCTTCGGCTACCCCAGTTTCCTTGACACTTGGGTCAACTTCGACCCTTGTCTCAACCTGTCTCCCACTTCTTAGGACAATGACATTCAAGTGCTCTCTTGGGTTCTCCTCAGTATTGCTAGGAAGACTACCTGAAGATCTCTCCGAGTTTGCTTTAGCAAGCTGCCTCACTTGGTGCTCAAGTGACTGTACAGAAGCTTGAAGATTCCGCAAAATGGAGCCTATCTCATTTGAACTGTTCGCCATATTGAGCAAGATGAGCATTCACCTTATTGAACTAAGTATCCATACTACTGGTTATGTTATTAAACCTTGACTCAGTGTTAATCATGAACTTGGCTAGCACATCTTCAATAGTGAATCTCTTCTCCAATATTGGTTATTGTATTTGGGAACCTTGTGGTGGTGGTGCAGCTTTTTGTTGTTGCCCTTGATTCCATGAAAAGTTTGAGTGGTATTTCCACCCCGGATTATAAGTTGACCTGTAAGGGTTTCCTTGTGGCTTTTGTCCCCCCCAATATAATCAACATTCACAATTGGGGTGACGGAAGAGCTAGCAATAAGACATTGGGTGACTCCATGCCCTCTATGTCAAGTGCTACAACTCATCACTGACTCTGACTTTGAGCTAGTACCCATGAGCATGTCTAGCTTCTGAGACAACACATCAACCTTTGTGGCAAGAGCATCATTGGTACTAACTTCATAAATTCCGGCCCCTTTTTGTGGTGCACCTCTTGAGGCCCAATGAGACTCATTGCTTGCCATTGATTCACTGAGTTGCTCGGCTTCGTCGGGGTACTTGTTGCTAAGAGATCCATCCGCTGGGGCATCAATTAATTGATGAGTTGCATAGTTTAACCCATTGTAGATGATCTAAACCCGCAACCAAGAAGCAAAGCCATCATGGGGCATCTTCGAAGGGGTTCTTTGAATCTCTCATATGCTTCAAATAATGTTCTGACTCTCTTTGCTTAAACACTGACATTTCATGCCTTAGCTTTGCCTCTTTGCTAGGAGGAAAGTGTCTTCCCAAAAATTTTTCAACCATATATTTCCATGTTTTGATCAATCCCGGTAGTAAGGATGTGAGCCACTGTTATGCACCATCTCTCAAACTGAATGGGAATAGTCACACTGGATCGCGTTGTTCCGTCATCCCTATTTATCTTGAAAGTAGAACAGATTTGGAGAAAAACAAGAAAGATGAGCATGAGCTGTCTTCATTCGTGAAGACCATTAAATTGGATTGAATTCGGATCATACCGATGTTGCTTGCCTAGATTTCAAAAATTGTTTGTGGCGATGGATAGTGCTTGAACATTGAATTCTTCGCCTCGTGAAATATGGCCTTTCATATTCGAGACAAGGCACATCTTTCCCAGGCCATGATTATAGATTTTCTGTCCTTAATTTCAATATTTCATTCACTTGAGCCTTCACCCACTTCTCTTAATCTTTGATGTAAGGCCCTTTCAATTTCACTCGTCCGAGTGTGACTATGTTTGATGGATTTGCTCATGTCATGCACTGTACCTTACAAAGTCAAGAAAGATATAACAAGTTAAGCTCAAAAAGAAATAAGACAAATTAAAAGAAAAAATAAAAGAAAATAAAAATGGTTAGAGCAATAAGCTAGAACTTTCCTAGAATTCCTTAATGTCCCCGGCAATGGCGCCAAAAACTTGGTTGCTAGCCCGCAAGTGTATGGGATCACCAAGTAATACCCTGTGAGTGACACAGGGGTCATATTCCATGGGGCTAAGAAGCTCCTATTACTCCTCCACCACCTATTATCTAACCTTAAAATTTAAGCATCTTTTACTACTCTAACAAGTGCAATAATATAAACAAGTTGCAAGAATAAACAGTACAGTCAACATAGGAGATCACAAGAGCAATAATTAGATACCTAGGCCTAGGGATGAGTATCCCCTTGAGGGGTCATCATGATATATGGATGCACAGTAAAAGCAAGGTAGGGGTGATTTATACCGAAGGATCACAAGATTAGTCCAATCCCAATATCTCGGTGATTGAACCCTAATCCCATACGAAAGTCAATAGAGATCTCTCCCTAATCACATTCTTACAATCACATTAAGTGTAGGGAAATCCCGTAATAAGGACACACTTACCCTAAGTCTATCCTTAAAGTTCGGAGGGGCTACCGACATCCAATTTCTCAGCATGTCGATCGAAGAATACCCTTTTTAACTCGTTAATGATCTAGTACATGTGAGTAGGTCACATCTACATGTACAACTCAACAAATACTTAATTATCTCTACATTTACTGGTTCTAGACATGAAGAACAATGAGCCAAATATAAATCAACCCACTGCATTTCAAATAAAAGTATAGCATACCCTTTGTATGGAGGCCGTATGTGGCTCAAAATAAGACTCAAATCTCCCCCAAAAGTCATCCATACCGGGTCAATGAGTGGGGTCTCTAATGGGGTCTATAACGGGGTCAATTATGGCCTCATTAAGGCAGTATGAACCAAGCAAAAATCAATCCTGGGGTCAATCGTGGCCTCCTTGAGGCAGTATGCCTTCAAACTAATACTTCTCTTCTCTTGTTACAGTGTTTATCGAGGGGTCAATTCGGTCAACATTGAGGCGTATGGCCTATATCAATTCCCCGCCTCGAAAAATCATCCAGGTGCTACAGTTGTTACTACGATGATCTTGCTACTGATGCCACTTTGCTACACCACTACGGCTATAGTAAATATGCTACACTATCACGACCTGGTTTTCTTCTCTTTTTTCTGCCCAAATTGTATCTCTGTATCTTCCATGGTGTTTTCATGTCATGCGAAGCAAATAATACGCGATTAAGCATAAAAAATGCATCAATCCTTATAAAAGTACATGCTAACAATAACAAATATATATACTAAAATACATACATTTAGACACTTATTAGGTTGAGACAAGGAATGGAAAAGAGACAATAACTAAGAGCAAGAAGACAACGGTGCATGAAATGCTTAGCACAAGTAAGAATTCTGAAGAAAAAAAAGAAGAACCTTCATCACCACCACAATAAGAGAAAATTTGGGAATACAAGACTCACATTCCTTATCCAGAGAAGCTTAAACATGACAAACAAGATGCTTAGTTTAAGAAGTTCCTCAATGTCTTCAAGCAACTTCATATTAATATCCCCTTTGTTGGACTATTGTTGCAAATGCCAAAATACGTCAAGTTCATGAAGGATCTCCTCACAAATAAAAAAAAAGTGTGAGGAGATACAAACTGTGGCATTTTCTAGAAATTGTTCAGTTGTTCTGCAGAAGAAATTGGCAAAGAAATTAATTGATCTTGGAAGTTTCATTATTCCTTGTGTGATGGGAGATGACATTAAAGAGAAAGCTTTGACAAATTCTAGGGACAGTATCAATGTTATGCTGTATGTACTCTTTTTGAAATTGGGGCTAGAAGATTTAAGACCCATAAGGATAACTGTGGAACTGGCTGACCGTTTAGTAAGAAAACCCTGAGCAGTGGTGGAGGATGTCTTGGTGAAGGTAGATAAGATCATCATCCTGGTGGATTTTGTAATTCTTGATGTGGATAACAAGGTTGATGTTCCTTTGATCCTAGGGCTCCCATTTCTTAACACGACTGGCATTCTCATTGATGTGAAGGGAGGTAAATGACACTAAGAGTAGGGCAGGAAGAGGTGGTCTTCACACTCTTGGATACGTTGGGACACACACTAGACCATGATGAAAAACTTTATTTTACTGATGAGACTAACATTGTTGCTTTTGACTGTGTGCAAGAGGTTTTGTCATTGAACCCACTGGATGAATACTTGGGGAATTGGATAATGAAGAATGCCAAAAAAATGTTTCTACTTCCCCACCTGTGCAACATGTGTTGTACATGGAGAAAAACCTTTCACTAACTAGCAGAAAAGAAGAAGAGGTTAAAGAAAATGTGGAGTAGGTGAATAAAAAGATAAAGGGCATGGATCTTACACTATTAGCACCAAGAGAGATAGATCATTTATACTTTGATGGGCAAGGTGAATTTCAAGTCTATTCATGCCTTTCAACGAACCTCCCTTGTGGAATTATGTCCAAGAAGACCTGAGGTAATTCTCCTCCATTTGATCCACATTGAAGGTAAAGAAGAAGGTACGTCAAGCTAATGACATTAAACAAGCGCTTCTTGGGAGGCAATCCATGTTTTAAATTTGTCATCTTTAATTTTTTGTATTCTCTAGGTTTAATTATTTTGTTAAATGAAATTTTGTTCTTGTGGATGCATTTTTCGTATTTATTTGTGTGTGTGTGTGTGTGTGTGTGTTGATTTTATGGTTGTTAAGTAAATTTTTGGTCTTGTGGTTTTATTCATCGATTTGGTATTATTTGGTGATGTTTCATTACTTGTTTTGGAAATTAAAATATTGTATATCAAGTTTATTTATAGTTACAAGGGAGTTCTTGCCTATTTCTCATTTTCCTAGGTTTTTTTATAGGCTTTTTAGGCCCCATGTAACTCACGGGGGCCATGTGAGAGATCCTGTGAGTCTTACTGCCTCACGGGCTATAGTTGGCCAGCAAGCCATGCAGGCGCCAGGAAGGGGCTAGGTGGCCTTAAGTGGCTACCTCCTTCTCTTTATCCTCACTATTTACTGATTGCTTCCCGCAAGTGTATGGGATCACCCAAGTAATACCTTGTGCAAGAGTACAAGGATCATATTCCACAGGGGCTGAGGGAGCTCCTATTACTCCTCCATCACCTATTATCTAACCTTACAACTTAAGCATGGTAAACTACTCTAACAAGTGCAAAAGTGTAAGAAAATTGCAAGTATGATAATTATAAAGCCACACAAAAGATCATAAGAGCAATGATGAGATAAAGAGGCCTAGGGATGAGGATTCCCTTGAGGTCATCACGGTGTATGGATGCACAGTAATAACATAGCAAGGGTGATTTAGACCGACGTATCTCAATATTAGTCCAACCCTAATTTCTCGGTGATTGAACCCTAATCCCTTACGAATGTTGGTAAGGATCTCTCCCTAATCACATTCCTACGATTGCATTAAGTATAGGGAGATCCCGAAATAAGGACACACTTACCCTAAGTCGATCCATATGGTTCAGAGGGGCTACCGACATCCAATTTCTCAGCATGTCGATACAAGTATATCCCTTCTAGTTCATTAGGGATCTAATACTATGAGTAGGTCACATCTACATGTACAATTCAAATAAGAACTACGGATCACTCCATTAAGTAGTTCTAGGCATGAATAACAATTAACCAAACCATAAATCAACCCAAGCATTTCAATTAATAATAAGGCATCAAAAATACATGATGAACCCCCCAAGGTTCGCCTACATCTGGTGGCCTTGGGGGTCTAGTGTGCCATTATACAAACAAACATGAAAGAGACAACAAAAATAAGAAACAAATACATAAGTGACACTTCCTAGTCCAAATGATGAAAAAGAAGGGCAAGAGCGGCCGAATGATGGGTCCTTTAGCCGAATAAATGCAGAATGATCTCTTGACTCCTCTCCCCTTGGTGGTGAAACTCTTCCCTAAAGTTCCAAGCCCTTGATAACCTCTCAAGCTTCAATAAAAACCATCCAAAAGATGTCTTCCTTCCTCCTAAGTTGTGGCTGACAAAAAGCTCTCTTTTCCACCCCTTAAATGTGCTTTTATACTTCCCAAGTATCCCACCCGTATGGGGGCCATATAGGGGTTAAAATGAGACCAAAATCCCTCCAAAACAAGGCATCCCCGAATTTATCCCGGGGTCAATCCCGGGGTCTATGATGGGGTCAATGATGGTCGCATTGAGGCCGTATGAATCAAGCCAGAAGATGGTTTTTCTTGCTAAAGTATCCCTCCAGGGGGTCAATCTAGGGAAGCATTGAGGCAGCCTGGCCTGAGTCAAATCCTGACTCAAAAATTTTCCAGGTGCTACAGTGGTTGCTACAGAAGTACAACTTGGTTTTTTTCTGTTTTTCACCCAAGTCATATCTTCTTGTCTTCCATTGCTCCTCCATGCCCTAAAATGCAAATAATACATGATTAAGCACAAAATGGGCATCAATTCTTATAAAAATACATGCTAGATTGACAAGTTCCCTTTGCGTATTTCCCGCAAGTGCACGGGTTTGTCGAAGTAATAATCCCGGATGAGCAGCTATCGAATCCACAGGGAGTATGGAATAAAAACACTTAATCCTCTCCTCACCTATGTGAAAGATCAGTAGTGATAAGTGTGACAATGATTCAATTCTCAAAAGTAAAAACAACAAGTAAGAGAGCACGAGTAAAAGAGGAGGTAAGGCAATCGATAAAGATGGGGTACTCAGATAATGCTCCGACTAGGACAATCGTTTCAAGTGCAAGAACCCTCTATTATGCTTCCTAATCAATGCAATGGTGAGTCGTGGAAATCCTTAAATACATAGTTGATAAGTGCTTGTGCGATATGAATGCGAAGTGATAAGTGTGGGGGAGTTTGATAAGTCTTTGGGCGATATGGATGCGAAGCGTTCATTCCTTATGTTGAGCATTACTTATCTCAGGTTTTTACACTAATATATGTGTTTTTATGTTAATTTTATACAGGTAGGGTTGTGAGGCCAAGTATGAAGAAAAGAAGCCAATGTGGATTACAATGCACCGATTTTGGAGGAAATCTTGCTAAGGTTCAAACGTGAAGACATAGGTCGATGTGAGATGCAAGAGTGTGTACTAACCTCCTCCTATTCGAGTTAGCACATCCATTTGGAGGGGCACAAAGGCAGTCACACTCGAGCATTCTGACTTATGCACATATAATAAGAGCTTCACCAACGTGCCTATCATTGAAGATGCAAGTGATCCACGACGAGAACGTGTGCCCGTTTGCGTTATTCCGATGAAAGTATGGATTCGGGAAGCTATTCAGGCCGGATACTATAGTAGAGCACGGTAGCAAAATGGTAGAAAGTACTGTGGTAGCACTGTTCACAGCCGGTCGAGAAAATAAGAGTTCAGAGGATCCACACGGGCATGTGGAAATTATCCACGCCCGTGTGGAAATTCCCCATGGGCGCGTGAAGCATCCACGCCCATGTAGTCGCCCGATTCCAGCCCTATTTAAAAGCCAAATCAGCCCCGATTTTAGTATTCTTTTCTCCATCTTTTCCCCAACTTGAGAGAGGGCTTCGGCTAGGGTTTCGAGGGGTATTGGCCAAGGTTTTGGAGAGGTTCTATGGCTCCGACATCGTCATTCCTTAGGATGAAGTTTGGTAGGGGAGCTTCCGTTATGGCGTATCCTATACCAGACGAGGGAATCCTTGGACGACGAGTAGAGGACTTTCCACAAGACCATCGACATTACTATCGAGGGGTTTTCTTTATTGATTCATTGCTTTTACATTCTGTTTCTTTGATTTTACTTAGCTCCATGGAGAGCTAAACCCTAGTGGGTACTCGGGTATTGTGAACCCTAGGATGTATTTGTTTCTTTGAACCTCTTTATTATGCTTTCAATAAATTGATGTCTATTGTGAGTTCCAACCTTGAATGCTTGATTGTATGAACATTTCCCCTAGAGTGACACTAGGGTTGAGAGTTTTTGTTGGTAA
>NC_052475.1:5864716-5944238 GCF_009730915.1 Dioscorea cayenensis subsp. rotundata
TCAGTTACGTATTGCTTTTACTAGAATCAGATGTTAGCATACTGACAATGGTTTTAATCTTTAATTGTTTACTGCCCTAGTCTTGCAAATATGATATTAGTTGCACATCAATATTTTTAATATTAAAATAATAACCAATTAACCTTCCATGCATATTAAATTAATTCATTATAATATGTAATGAACATTAATCAATAATAAACATTGTTTTATTTAGCAAGTTTATTTTTCTCATCTTTTTAAGCTCACAGAACTTAAGAGAGACACCTTTTGTTGTGCTACGTGACTTACATTATAGTAAAACCTAAATTATGAAGTTACACGCTACACGCAACATGGGATGATTTAGCTACTAATAATGATATGGGTGAAAGAGAAAATATTAGGTATTGCAAGAGTAAATATGAGATAAAAGTGCTAAAAGGTGCTTTGGACAAAACACAAGTGGGTTTACTTTTCATTTTCATGGAAATCTCACTTTTTCCACCATATATTGAGGGAATCACTCTTCTATGGCAATGTTACTTTAGGAATACACACTTAATTAAAACATGGTATTGTGATTACCTATGTTACTTTCTTGGAAAATCTGACACTTTCTCATGTACCAAATGCCTCTTAAGCTAAAAGAGAGCCCCAGAGATTCAAATTATGTTGTTGTTGTTGTTGTTTACATTTGCTTCATTTTCTTTGCCTTTTTCTTAATAGAGATCAAATTAATTAGCTTAAGGACTCACTATAAGAGTTTAGATTTTTGAGTGATAACTTGATTTGTCACTTGTTATTTTGCCATAAATATTATGTTTTTGTGTCCAAAAAATTGGCAGACAATATTGCTTAAATTAATTATGATAAACTTATGTATTTACCATTATTATTATGATAATTGTGACAATTTTGTATATGTCACAAACTATAACTATATTAGTAGTGGCAAAATTTCTTTTTATGTCTAGTGTTCATTACTAAAAGCATATAAGAACATAAATATTGTCACAAAAATTAAATTTGTTAACCATGTTATTGGTTTTTTATGCTAAAAAAAGTTATTGACACAATAGTTTGGATTAGTTGTGACATCTAATTATTTTATCACTATTACAATTTCAATTATGAGAATGTGATATCCATCACAATTATACATCTTATCTTTTGTGTCGACAATTTTGGATAAAAAAAAAAATTCAAACATGTAGTGTCTAATGAATATCGTCATAAAATATAAATTGGCATATATAGTCTTTTATAAATTAGTATATATATTGTAAAATTATATTCTTAATAAAATTTTTAAAAGTCAACTTTTACTACCCAATCTCAAAGGTTATGTATAAAATTTTTAAAAATTTATTAGATGTTGTAAGTAATAATAGATAAAATTTAAAAGGTTTTAAAATTAACAATTAACATTTAACATAATTTTATCAAATAAAATTATTATTGATAAATACTTCAAAATAACCTATTAGATACTAAAAATTTTGTTCTATTAAGCCAAAGTATTAACCTATTAAAACATTTAAAGCAAGTATTCCCAAATACTAAATCATCATCATATTGGTGTAGTCCTCGTATCAACAATGCAAAGAAAAATATTCCCTATATATAATCATCAATCATTTATCAAATAAATAACTAAATTTCATATAAAAATACCAAAAATAACCAAAAATATTAAAAAACAATAAAAATATCTCTTTGGCTTTCTCCAATCTAGTTTTAATAAACCAAATATATTAAAGTTTGTACTATAAGAATTAAGATGTTTAGTAATGGATTTTTTTCTGTAACTATTTATCATTTTGTCACAAATATTAAGTTCTTGTGATGAAAAAATTAATTAACATTATTGTTTAAGTTAATTATGATGATTTTTTGTCACTACAACTATTATGATTGTGGCAATTTAGGATTTCTCACAACCCACTAGGCATTTTTATTTTTATGATCATATTTTTGTCACAAAAATTCAACTATTTAGCCATTTTATAAAATTTTTAAAAACATATATATACCTTCCAAGAACTTAACATAAAAAAGAATAAATGCAAATGGCGAAACCTTGAGTAATTATGCGTCTATGGAGATCGATGGCAACACTTCGGCTTCATTTGATTTGAAAAATGACTCAACTACCTCATGATGTTAAGATGCATGTCATTAATGGTCACATGATTTGCTTTTTTTTTTTTTTGTTAAATTCTTTTGCTTTGTTTATGCTTTGGATAAGAGATAATTGTTGTTTTGTTTTATCTTGTGTTTTTAATGATGATTGTTTGTTTGTGTTTCTTTTTCAATATTTTGAATCTTAGGTTCACAGTAGGAATATTTGTTTAGGATTTTTTTTAATATTTTTTTTCTATTGAAAACAACAAAAGTCAAATGCAACATGGAATTTGTCTCAATTGAGAAAAAAATAATGGTATGAAGTTGTGATTAAATTAGAATTTTTTTAATTTTTAAAATTATTTTATTATATTTCTTTTAAAATATGCAGAATGAACACCAAGAATAGTAAATAACATTTAAGTTATAACAAAGACTTCAATTCTACTAGAAACTTGAGGCTGAAAAGTAAAAAAGAAGATTCAATGTTTGAGTTAGTTCGAGTTTGTTATTTGTTATGTTTAAGGGTGATTTGAGATATTTGAAGATATAAGAAAGGAATTTTTTCTTTATATTTCTCTTCCTCTTTTCTATAATCTCTCTCTCAATCTCCCTCCTTGTTCTCACCACGGCTATGGACCCGCATCAATTTCCCTTATTAACACTAGAGTAGCTAGTTTTTAATTTTGATAATATGTTGTTTGTGCTGGTGATTTGGATCCATTAAATGTGACGATTTGTTTAGATCAGAAATTAATCTAGTCTATTTGGTGATTGGAATGTTTTTTTCGGTTGATAATATATATATTGCAGAGATTAATTGGCTTAGATATGTGAGATTTCATTACATTGAATTGAATCTTGCTGCGATTTGTTCAATTCATAACACATAGGCCTTCCAAAGAATGATGCATGCTTATGATTTTGTTGTTGTTGTTGTGATTAGTACTATTAATGTTGTATATTGTAGTTATAATTTAATTAAAATTTATTATCTTTAATTGGTTTCACATTAACCCTTGTATATTTTCATGCATTTACTCACTCATGGTATGACTAGGGATTTTCTTCTTTCTGTTTTTTTTTTTTTTCATGTAAACATAATTCATCATCCAAAATATAAGTAGATGCACTACAACTAATACATTCTACTCTTGATTTAAAGTAATATTCACATGTAGGTGTTTAAATATATGCTTCACTTGTTTTTTCAAATTAATTTTTATTTTTTTAAATTGGGTTGATTTAGGAAGAAGTATCCTTGTTGCATGGGGAGGTTGTATTGTTGGCATGGGAATTGAGAACATTATGTCTGGGCGGCCTAATATTAGTAGCTTTGTTATTGATTGATAAAAAAATGGACTATTTTATTTGTGTTTAGATTATGCTTTTGTTTTTTTAGTCTGTGGATCACTGATATTCTAACTATCTGTAGTAGGGATAGGCCTTTCCTAGTAGGGGGCGTTTGGTTTGATGTAATTCTAAATGCAGTTGATTTTCAGTTATAATGTAACTGAAAATACTTGATTTTCAAAATACAGTCTAGTCAAATCTTGTGCTTAGTTGAATGTAACTGGAATTACTAAGATTTAATATTTGTTTGAAAGGATTTGTAAATCTTGAATTGAAAAACATGGGCATATATATGTATATATGTGTATATATGCATATATGCTTATGTATATGTATACAATGTAAAAATACCTATGTATGTTAATACAAATATATATTTTTGTGTATATATATATGCATATATATACATAAATGTATATGAGTATATGTATATGTATGTTTACATATGTAAAAATACCTATGTATGTTTATATAAATATATAAATGCAAATGTATATATATATGTGTGAATTATGCATGTGTATATATTCCTGTATATGTATATATGTATATGTATGTGTATATATTTTTGTATATGTATGCATGTATATATGTGTATATATGCATATACATTATATGTGTATGTATATGTATATATACATGTATATATACATCACCTAAGGATTTTCAACTCCCTAAGCTATCCATGTATATATATATATATACATTATATGTGTATATGTGTATATATACATTATATGTATATATGTGTATGTATATGTATGTATATGTTATAATGTATATATACATGTATGTATATGTATATATACGTCCAATTTGGATGTAAGTCCAAATATATTTATTATAGTAATTGGTTTTACTTTGGCATTTTAAAATCCCTCAAACCAAACATAGAATTTTTGGATGTTGTATTTGAAATTACATTGTAACTTCAAATACTTCAAAAACAAACATACCATAGAGATTTTCTATATCTACGAGGATTTGAACTCAATCTCATTTACCTAAGCTATCCTAAGTCTCTATCACATGGACTAATTCCAGTTTGTTGATGATTTTGGAGTATACTATTTTAGTGAATTGTACTAGTGTTTATTATTTGTTAGCATTTTTTAATATATTTTCTATATAAATTAATTTATTAATTAAAACAACTATTCACTACACCATAATGAGTCTTTAGTGACGTTTTTTAATATTTAACAATTATTCACTAAATATCATAATGGCGATTTCACAAAACGCCGGGCAAAACGCCACCAAAAATAGTGTCAGCAATGTCCCAGCAATTAGCGGTGTTTTTCATTCCCTTTAGCAGTATTTTATATCTTAAAAAATAATTAATTTACTAATTACATTAGCGGCATTTATATGTTTTTTAGCGGTGTTTTTAAAAAATAATTTAAAAAATTATTGTAATTTTTTTTAACCTGATTTTTTTTAAAAAGAAAATCAATTACTCTAATTATTATTATTATTATTATTATTATTATTATTATTATTATTATTATTTCTTTTTTAAAATCTTTTTGGTTTTTATTTTTAAATTATTTTATTTTTTCTCTATTATTATTATTATTATTATTATTATTATTATTATATATACTACATCTTAATTCTATCCCCTAAATATCTTTCATTCCAAATTGATTTGTGTGAGGACATTTGGCCATCAGTGATTTGTTGGGTTTGTTGTTTTTTATTTAAAGTTGTAAAACCAAAGCATTATCAACCGTTATTTCTATCTGTTCTACCATTAATATCTCCACTAGCCCACATTAACGCTCTTTAGGATTTCCCATTATTTAGTCAACAGACCAATGGGAAGTGGGCAGCACACATTGAATTTAGTTAACGACCAATGAGAAACTAGTAGCTAAAGGCCTTTAGCATACCTGCGGATGAGCATACCGCTTATCTCTATCTCTTCTACCATTAATATCTCCATTGGCTCAGGTTAACGCTAGCCCATGTTAACTTTTTTAGATTTCCCATTATTTAGTCAATATACCAATGGGAAGTGGGCAACACACATTGAATTTAGCTAACCGACCAATGAGAAACTGGCAGCGATAAGCCTTAAGCACACCTGTAGATGAGTATACCCGGGTACATTGAAAAGCCCCTCGAACCCCTAGCTCTCTCTAAGCTCTCAAACTGGCCGCCGACCCCTCAAACTTCTGCTCCGGTGTGTTTCAGATCGAACATTTTGATGAAAATGACCGCGAAGAAAGAGCCTCTTGGGAGGATGAGCAATGATGTTTGAGAGAGTTGGAGAGGGTTTGCAGCGAGGGCTTGGAGATAAATTTATAAAGGGTTTCCTCTTGCTGTAAAGGTGAGGGATTTGGGCTTCTCTCTCTCTCTCTCTCTCTCTCTCTCTTTGTGCTCTTTAATCTCAGCGGCGAAGATGATGATCTTTGCTAGCGCCGGCCTTTCTTTTACCATCACCCAAGTGCCTTCATCTTCATCGATCTCTACACCGATAAGGACCCATCCTGAGCCCTTTTCCCAACTCTTGCACTCGGGTCTTCCTTCTTCTTTTTTTCTTTAAGGTCATCTCTCTTATTCTCTCTGTTTGCCTCTGAGGATTTTTTTTTTTTGAGTTTTTTTATGTTTTGTTTTCAGGTATGTTACTTTGAGGGTTGTTGGTGGACCTGTTAAGGTGATAGATTTGTCCCTTTTTCTTTATCTTGGTTTTTATGGGATGTTTTAGGCTTATTAATTTCACGTTATGAAATGCATGTATTGTTTCTTTTGATTTTTCGTTGATTTTTATTTTTAAAATTTTTCGCTTATATTCAATGTTATTGAAGATGATTCCATACCCAAATCCCGAACGACGATGGCTTGCACATCCTTCGAGTTATCTCTCCAATTCTAGAGCCTTGCCGTCAAATGCCCCGCAACCAGCGCATCGAGATCGAGAATTGAATCGGTGATTCAAAGAGCGTGTTACAATCAAGAAAACTCCCAAGGTAGCGATCGGGCCCTATGGAGGTGAACGATTAAATGATCGAGGATGAGGAACTGCAAATCCAACAAGGGAGGACGATGATGATCGATGATGCTGTTGATGCTCAGGTTTGGCAACGTGTTTCCCTCCACGACCATTAATGGACTCCATTAAATCAAATAAAATAGAAATGAGAATTTTTTATGTATTAAAAAAGGGGAAAAAGGAAAAATAAACTTTATCATTTGTTTCGTTACAGTGTTTATGATTGAGCTTTCTCTTGAGTTAGAATTTTGCATCTGAGTTAGAGTGGGATTATTATTATAGTTAGACTCAGAAAAATTTAGTTTAGTTTGTTCTTTGAAAAGATTGTTTCTTTGTTTTTTTTTCAAATATTTTTCTCATTTTTCTACTAGATATTATTATTGCTTCTTATCCTACTTTCTTCTTTGTAATGCACTTAAAATCTATTTTATTTGAAGATGTTCTGAGTTTTTATGGCGATATATCCATAATTATTATTTGAAAAAAAAATTATGTATATGATTTTTTAATTAGATATTTTAATCATCATGTGCCAAAACAAATATTTTTAATTCAAATTTCATAAATAAATCTATAAAATGTAGCTTGCAAATTTATTTTAATTCTTTTTTATTTATAAAAAACATATATTTCTTTGTCATCAAACTATACGGTTCCCAAAAATTTAAAACAATTAATATATATGCACATACAAACGCTAAATAAATCGAATTATCAAGAACTTTTTCTTCTTCTTTTTTTTAACTATTTTAATTAATTTTGTATTTTATCCACTTTATTATAAAAGATTCTCTTAATTTACTTGGTGAATATATTAATAATAATAAAAAATAGAGAAAAAATAATTATAATTTTGTACTATTAATCAGATCCATTAGGTTTGGTCGACAGCCACGTAATATTAAATCAAGATGCACAACATTAAATTATTATTTCTTAAATTAATGATTTTTTATGGACATTATCATGCAAGGTGGAGTTAGTTTCTGAATTTATTATTATTATATTGAAAATTAATACAATATTTCATCTATTTCATTATTAATATTTAATATTATAGTGATTTTGAATGCACATTTAATATAGGGATGTCAATTGGTCCCGGCCCCGACGGGGAACCCGATTCCCCGCCCCGTTGGGGCCGGGGTCGGGGAATTTTTTCGGGGGTCAGGGTCGGGGCCGGGGCGGAAAAAAAATTCCCCGTCGGGCGTCGGGGCCGGGGCCGGGGCCGGGGAATATCCTCCAGCCCCGCCCGACCCCGAAATATTAAATATTTGATTTAAATTATATATATATATAATGTTATAATTATCTAAATAAAAATTGGAAAAAACCTATATATATATATATTTATTTAATTAACAAATTATTAATAATTAAATGAACATTAGTATAAAAATTAAATAAAATTCTAAACTTATATTAACTATATTGTATTTTTAATATTTTTTAAATTTGCAAATAATTTATTAGTAATTGTGTATGTTGATATTTTGTATTATGTCATATTTGTAAATGAGTTTCTCAATTATTAAAAATGGTTTTTTTAACAAATATTTTATAATTTTTATTTTAAATAAAAATAATTTTTAAATTTTTTAATCGGGGCCGGGGAATCCCCGAACCCGAAAAACCCCATGGGGACGGGGATGGGGAAAAAAAATTCCCCGTATTCGGGTTCGGGGCCGGGTTCGGGGATGGGAGTATGATTTCGGGGTCAGGGCCGGGAATGTATTCCCCGGTGAATCCCCACCCCGTTGACATCTCTAATTTAATATGTGAGTTTTAAAACAACTTTATCGCATGTCTCCATCCTTTTTAAAGCCACTCTCAACTAGCTCATATTTTGCAAAAATCCAACCTACGAGTGAAAGTTTCTCCAACCAATCTCTATTTTTAACTCACAAAAATATAATATTCTAAGAATATGTTTTTATTTCACAATTTATATATTCATACTATTAACAAGTCTAATTATCTTTAAATCTTTTCCACTTTTAACCATTGAATTTAAATATTATACTATTTAAAATATGATTATAATTTTTATAATTATTATAAATATTTATTAAATATATAATAAAATCCAATTTTTGATGCGAGATTTGATTCACTCACTTATCCAAATATTCGTGTTTATATACAAGCACAACAACAGAAATTCGGATTTAATATGTTTAATGACATCTTCGGCAATATTGGTGGAAGTGACGATAACATGTCAGGCTATTAGCCCCATCTACTTCAAACTTTATTTTGGGTGTTGTGGTTTTTCTTTTTAATATCGATGATAGTTTATGTTTTAAGATTATTTTCTATGTTTTTATTTTATTGCACATGTAATTTTTTGTTAATTTAATGAATTTATATTCCGCAAATTATTTTCTTTAATTTAATATTTTTTATTAATTAAAAAATATAAACTTAAATTATAAGCTATTAATTTAATTAAAATATAAAGTTATAAATATAAATTTTAAAAAATTAAAATTAAAATTAAAAGAATTTAAAAAACAGAAAAGAAAAAACATAAAATAATACCAAAAATGAAATTATAATATAAATTTAATAAAAATAAAAACAAACAACAAAAACAGAAACCAAAAATCTAAAAGAGAATTTTTAAAAAATATACGTACGCCATAGCGGCACGCAAAAATATGGCGCGCCACCGTAGCAGAAAATGTTGATTTGGCGCAGGGTTTAGCACTGGGTTAGAGCGCACCCTATGAGAGTTTTTGAAAAAAAATTATCTTTCATGTCTCTATCATGTTGATAAAAAATTCAATGAAATTTTGGCTTTGTTACCATATAGACAATATCAAAAGATCAAAAGATAATATCAAAACTTATCCCCTAAAAAAATCTTTCATTTTAATATGTGAGTTTTGGAAAAAGTTATCTTTCATGTCTCTATGCTTTTAATAAAAAATTCAATAAAAGTTTGACTTTGTTAACATACAGATAATATTAAAAAGATAAAAATATATAACTATATAATAAAAACTACTCACTAATAGTAGTGCATTCAAATGGTTTTTTTGGTTAAATTTTTGTAATCAGATATGATAAACAATCTTATATTTTTGTGTATTTTTTTCAATCAGCTTTAAAAAGTTATAATTTAATCTCTTACTTTTAATTTTTATGATGATTTAGTCATTCGAACATGCATTATATTGATTAGTTGTATATATATTTATATTTTAATTAGAATCACTACTGCAATATATTGATTAGTTGTATATATATTTATATATATTATATTGGTTAATCGTGTAGTTTGTTTGACTTTTTGAGACAAAAAGCGTCTCTTTCTTCCCTACATATAAGGTTATTAAGTTTGAAAACTAAAAAAAATAAAAATAAAAACAAACAAAAAAAAAAAGTTAGGAATGGAAAGACAAGGAACAAAAGACACATAAGAGTAGCATATGAATGGTGTAGCATGTGAACATATAAGCAAAAGGAAGAATACAACGACTACACATCAGTAGTCAAGAAAATATAGGTTATGCCCTAACTAATCAAAGACAAATAATGTTTTCAGTTGCATATCAACAAAAAAACCTCTGTATGATTTGTCATGCGAATAGAACCCCTTTTTTCTTATTATAAGACATTTTATTAAATATATTAATTATATTGTTAGAGGATTTATTAAGATCACTTTATTTAGTTTTTAGATAATCCATAAAATATATATATATATAGAAATAATAATAATAAAAAAAAAATCTTCGGTGTATTCAAAATTTCACAACATCATATTTTCCTTGAAAAGATGTTAACAAAAAAATAAAAATATTTTTTATAATTCGTAGGCTTTTAAAAATAATATATGAAAAAAATACCACAATTACCAAGAATACTTAAAAAAATATTGAAAAATAATTATCACTAAATATAGCTAGTGTTTAATATTTAGTTATTACTTTTCAGAAGATTTTTTGAAAATAATATTTTCCTATAGTTTTGTCTTCAAAATACAAAAAAAAAAAATTCTCATATATATTTAAAATTTGAGAATATACCTTTGATATTAAAAATCATTTTTAAAAATTTATATTATTAATGTCAATAAATTATTATGATATATTGAACCCGCAACGTTAGCGCGGGCCTTTACACTAGTTATTATTATTTTCTCTCTTCTCTCTTCTCTCTTCTTTCTATCTTCCTCCTACTTCTTCTAGCTTATTTCTCTTCTTCTTCTTCTTTTCTTCTAGTTTTTTCTTTTTCTTCACATCTTGTTTCTTCTTCTTCTAGTTTCAACATCATCATCATCATCATCATCATCTTCTTCTTCTTCTTCTTCTTGTACTTTCTTCTTCTTCATCTTGTTCTTCTTATTGTGTCGTCATCATCGTCATCACACTCTTCATCTTCATTTTCATCTTCTTTATAATAATCTTGGTATCCTTTTTACACTTTTTTTCAATGTCAAAGGGTATTTATAAAAAATAAAAACTGATGGTATTTAGCGTTGTTTTGATTAAAACATGCCACTAAATAAAAATTTTAAAATTAATGGCGCCAAATTCAATTTTTTTCAAAAAATATGGCACAAATTTTAAATTTTAAAAAAATTAAATTTTTTGGCGGCGTTTTTATGCATATATGCCGCTAAAATTTAATTTTGTAAATTTAAAATTAAAAAATATATATATTTTTTCACGGCGTTTTTTTGGGATAAACGGCACATAATTTTTAATTTTATAAATTTCAAATAAAAAAATTTTACCATTTCGCGGCTTTTTTCCAAAAACGCCGCTAAATCTAAATTTCTTGACTTTTAAATTTAATAAATCTTAAATTCAACAGCGTTTTTAGTTAGAAACGCCGCTAAAGTACAGTAATTTAATGGCGTTTTTAAAAACACGACGTGAATTACATTAGTTTAGTGGTGTTTATTAGAAAAATGCCGCTAAATATAAATTTTGTGCTTTGAAATTTAATAGTATTATGACTTCAGCGGTGTTTTAGTAAAAAACGCTGCTAAATATAAATTTTATGTCTTTGAAATTTAAGAATATCCACAATTTAGCAGCGTTTTTTAGAAAAACCCCGCTAAATTACAATACTTTAGTGGCACTTGTAGGGAAACACCACTAAATTATTTTTTTAGTGGCGTTTATGGAAAAACACCGTGGAAGTCATAAATATAGCGGCGTTTGAAAAAAACGTTTCAAAATAAACGCCGCTAAAGACCCATTATGGTGTAGTGATTATATTTGTTTGTATAAATGTTATTTGCATAGATTAATGAAAAGAAATTATTATTTTACTTTTTATTTGTGTAGTAGTACTTAAAATGCATTATAAACAAATTAGTTTTTTTAAATGTAATTTATTTAAAATTTTTTATATTTAGAAACAAATTAGAAATATAATTATTTTTGTTTCCGATGGGTGATGTGCTTAATTTTGAAAGCAGTCTTTTTGCTTCAAGAAAAATTCTTCAAACTAGCAATGGAAAAGTTTGAGTGAATTAGCAAGTCACATCAAGGACCGGTATGTGTTGAGCAAAATAGCAAGCTCAATATTGCATGTGTCCAAGTCCATCTTTTTAGTAATGAGACATGAATATTTTATGTAGGGAACTTGATATCAATAGACTAAATGATTATAGTAACAAAAAAAATTATTTTTGAATTTTTCTTATAGTGATATATGAGTGTGTATAATCTAACTATTTAATTATGTACTCAAAATTTTAAGGCTCACTCACGTCTCAATGAAGCCTACATGAGATGAGCAATGAATATGCTGGCACGAGACAATGTTTAATGAAAATATTTAACTTTTTTAAATAAAAAACTTATTTGTCCATTTAAAAACAATATTATTGTTTTCAATAATATAATAGCTATACACACTATTTATTTTTATTATATACGGTTGTTGCCATTGATCTCTTGATCATGCAAGAGAGTTATATATATATATATATATATATATATATATATATATATATTTGTTTTATGTTATTTTATAAAGTCTAATCATTGAAAATCCAAAATATTGTATTTTTTTCATAATTTTTTTTTAATTATTGTTAGTTCTAGAGGGGTAGTGGTGTGAAAATTTTTTTCTCAATCTCATAAGTAATGAACTCACATACAATCAATCATGCAAGAGGTAGGAGACACACAAATTGGTTACTTAGTTTGACATAATCTTACCTACATATAGGGGCTGAGCTTAGAGAAAACAATCCACTAAAAGAGAAAAAGGAAAAAAGAGTTACAACACTCACTCACTCTCTCACAACAAAGAATAACCCTCTCTAGATTGCCTGATGCCCACTCTCCTCAACCCACTTACTAGGGTATCTCACTCATGATACATCATAAATCTCAAAACATGGTATCTTATATGGGTGTCTTTACGTCCCAACAAATCTTTATCTTTTAGACTCTTCGCTGCTTTCTAACTTAAACACCTTCCAGAGTTAGATGTTGAAACCGAGCTTGCAATGAGGCCACCTACTGATCCTAACTTAGTTTTAGCTCCCACTGCAACATAACTTGAGATACCTCCACCCTCATAGTTGCTCCAGTTCGCTTCAACACAGTCCACTTATCCTGAGCTCCTGCTACTAGCAACTAGCCTTATTCCTCACGTCATATTAACAGGTCCCTCACTAGAAGATCGCACCCACCTAGGCGTGAATTCATCTCACCAAAGATGGTCTTCAAAGATCTCCCCAATCTTCATTCCAAACTTGGTCCAAGTTTGGTCTCCATAAAAGTATCAAACTTGAACTTCATTTATCCAAGTTTGGTCTTCAATAAATTGTTACTAAACTTGATCTCTTTTCATCCAAGTTTAGATCTTCAATATCTTCCAAGCATGATCTTCATTCATCCAATCTTGGGTCTTCAATCAAATTTCGCCATAGGTGTCTTGTGTCCTTGAATAAATTATGTCTTCAAATAACTCCACCCATAATTAGCTTTGTATCTTTTCTTCAAATTGCTTTGTTAATTATGGTCTTGAGAATCATGTTGGCTTGCCCTTGTCTTTCTTAGTTTGCAACTTCAAATAGCTCTATACTAAACTAAGCTCCATGCAATCTTTAGTCTCCAAGAGATGATCTTTGTACTTGCCAACAATAGATTATTCCTCTCTTTAGAATTTCCTTCATGTGGTCTTCAATAAATCTCTCATGAAAAAAGTTTACCAAAGATAGATTCAATGATATCGGATTTTACCAAAGATATATTGAATTGTATCTAAGCTAAACTAATTCAAGAGAGATTCTTTCACCTTCATGCTCCTCGCTAAAGATAGATTTACTTCTAACATACCCCTTGCGTGTGTGTACCATAAGTGCACGAATTGTCAAAGTAATAAAGTACCCCGGTGAGTGGATAGTCGTATCCACAGGGAATAGTTGTTAGGAAGCAAGTAGTAATGCTATTTAGCTATCAAGTGAAATGATTGATGATTTGTGTGAAATGTATCAATGCAAATAAAAGTAAATAAAAGGAAGGAATGTGCAATAGGAATAAGAAGAGACAATCGATAAAAATATGGGATACTCGGATATTGCTTACCCTAAGACTATTGTTTCAAATGCAAAACTATTTGTTATGCCTCCTAATTGAAGTTTAATAAGTTGTGAAAATCCAAAGACATATGGTTCCAAACCTAAGGTCAACCGTAACTAACCCTTATACTATGCCCCGACATAAAGGGATAATCTCGACACCTCACACTGTGTGAGATTGCATGAAGCTCTAGGGACTCCAAGATAAACCATATTCCCTAATATAAATCTAACCCTTTGGTCTAGGGGAAAGACTCTTAGTTACAATTAAGCCCAATACTAAGGATTATTTCAACATTTCACTCTATTGCTCACGCAACTAAGCCCTAGTGGAGTTTGTCTCTTAGCACTGTACTTAATTATGACCGTAAAGAACTCTTGGAATGTGGAGGTAAGATAAATCACATCGAAGAGGGAAAGAGAACGTTCCGCTACCTCTTAACTCACTCTCTCGACCTCATCCAACATTGCTTTGTCTAACTCTAATGGAGTGTCACTTATCCACAAGAATTTCCAAGATAGATTCTCAACCCTACTGTCACTCTAAGGGAAAATTAATTCAATAAGCATTTAAGGTTGAAACTCAATTAAAACATCAGTTAAAGAAGTAAAATAAGAGTCAATGAAACAAAGTTATCCTAGGGTTTACAAGTCCAAGCACCCACTAGGGGTTTAGCTCTTCATGGAGCAAATACACAATCAACAATGAAATTGAAAGTAAATGCATGCAATCCATAGATAAAACCCCCTTGTAGTCTGTATCGATGATCTTGTGAAACCGTCTCGTCTTCTCCAAAGGTTCCCTTATCAAATCTAGGGTACACCTCACAGAATCGATGCTGACGAAAGCTATCCCAATAATTCTCCTTCAAAGAAATGCTATGTCAAAGGCTGTAGAACAGCTCAAAAAACCTAACCAAAGCCTCTCCAAACCCTAGCCGCAAGCACCTCCAAAGGTGGGTAAAAGATGGGAAAAAGGATCCCCAAAGAATCCTCAAATTGCGGTATTTATAGGGGCTAAAATCGGGCATCCACACGGGTGTGTGGATTTCTAGAACTTAGTTTTCTGCGATCTATGAATAATAATTGCTACAGTAGTTTTGCTATAGTGATTGTTGTAGTAAACTACAACAATGCTTCACCAAAATGCTCTCAAAATCCACTTTTTTTATTGAGGCCACATGAATGGGCACACATCCATGTCGTAGATCGTGCCGTGTTTTAATGAAACCACATTGACGAAACTCTTGCTAGTATTGGACAAGTCAGAATATACGAGTGTGCTTGCCTTTGTACCCCTCCACCTTATGTATTCACTTGAGCATAATGGAGGTTGGCATACACCCACATATCTCTGAGCACAACTTGTATCTACATGTTTGTTCAATCCAAGAACTTCATCAACAATTGCATCCACGATCTACTTTTGTTTCTTTTCTTCCAAAATTGTCTCAACAACCCTAAATACACAAAAGAATATAAATACACATGAATAAGCGATAAAATATGATAAAAGTGATGCTCAATATAAGAAAAGAATATTTCATATTACTTATACACAAGCACTTATCAGCTTCATTTGATTCATTGAGAGAAATTCTCCAAACATAAGCTCCTCTCATGGTCTTCTAGCCTGCATGCCTTTATTTTCACTTCTTACCACATCATCAACTGTCTTTTCCAAGTCATTATCCTTGTCACCTTATTTGCCAAATCATTGCTTTTGCTACATCATCATTTCTTGTGCCATGTCAGCTTCTTGCTTGTTATATAATGCCAATTTAAGCTTGCAAACCTAACAATTACTTATATATACTTTGTAAATAATAAAAAATATTTTTAAAATATTCTTAATACTATTTATTATTCCTAAATGTCAAACATTAAAGACTTGCCCATCAATAGACATGCAGCAACCAAAATAGATCGAATCATATAATAGAAAAATAAGTAGGCCTTGCCACAAATAATTCTATAAAGAAATAGAGCTAAAACTTATCCTACACTAAAAGTATAACATGAAAGAGAAGCCCCAAAAGAGACTAGGTTTTTAACTGAGTAAATAAAAAATAAATTTTTTAATCATAAACTATTTATATTTCCTTTATTAACAAATAATTCATGCAAGTTTATATACCCCAAATACATCCCACCTTTTTATTCTATTTACTTTTAAATTTCATATCAAAAGGTGAGGCATGGAAATATCAAAAATCACTCTCCCCTTCCCACACACAAAGCAGATTGTATTGAGAAGCGACATTAAGATGGTTAGAACATCGAGGCATTGGGTAGTGGGTTTCCCTTTTGCCTCCATCACTCTTCTTTGTCTTCTTCCAATTCTTGTTGAGCATAGTATGTAGATTTTTTCTTCTTCGTATTTTTCTCACTAGTCAGGGAAATCCTCCATGGAACCCTTTGCCCATTTAATGGAAGTAGAACTTGTAATATAGGAGGGAATGTTGGACGTGCTAATGCAAATATACGATGATTATATCCAACATTTCAAGATAGATGAAAAGCACACTTGCTCTGAGGACTAAGGATGTGACACTTATTATGGGCTTGAAGTAAATGTATCTTGATAAGATTCATAACCAGCATCGAGATTCAATCAAAGCCAATCTCCTCAGACTTGTTCAAAGTGAAGACATCGAGGAGACATTTGTCAAGCTACTTGTAATATACCTCATGACCACTATCCTCTTCTACAATACATCATTAAACACACCAGTATAGGATGCATGCTATGTTGATGACTTGGCCTTACTTGGCTATTACACATGGGCGCATGCCACATACAAGTGGCTTATGGTCGACATCCCAACAACTGTGGCCTATGTGCAGCTTACATGCAAAAGAAAGTCAATAACCATTGATTGCTTGAAAGGGTGTGTTGTCACCCTAAAGATTTGCTTTTACAAACTAATTAGTAATGTAAAGAAACTACGTCTAGGAAGGACATCACATATCATGTTTTATGGCGAGAGCAGTTTCATACAAAGTGACATCCATCAGTCCTCTGCTGAAATCCTTGAAAGGGAAAGAAATATGTTTATTCCTTCATGTTTATCTACTCGTTCTATGTATGACATTATTTTGTTGTGTACTCTATTCTTTTCATGTGTAATGTTTTGTGTACTATATTGATTATGTGTCCAAGGTATCATGAAGAGTTTTGAATTTATCATTTTGTGGTGTGCCTTTCTTTTAATTTGTCCCTATTAACGATGAAGAGGCTACATTGGTGAGATCCGGAATGAGGAAGAAGCACTAGTTCAATTCACAGGGAGTTGTGGATGCCTTTCAACTTGCTTAGGGCTTCTCCGTGGTGTAGGAGGGAAGGTCTAAGGCCCTAAGTGAAGTAAAGGTTAGAAAGTTGGAAGCTTAGTTAGAAGAGAATATAGAGAGAGAGAGAGAGAGAGAGAGAGAGAGAAAGAGAGAGAGAGAGAGAATGATTCATATGTAAGAACAAGAGAAGGATTTAGAAAGGATCTTTTATTTCATCCAAGTAGGGGTGGGGTGTATGTCCATCTTACAAATACCAAGGGGTCTTATATAGGCTCCAAGGGACTCAAAACCATTAATAAAAACCATGGTCTAAAACCACTCAAGCCCAAAGTTTTACTATAGTGTACTAACAAGACACTTGATAAGATACTTTCAAAGCCACTCACAAAACCATGGGCAAGCCCAAGGTTTTACAATAGTATATCTACAATAGTGCTATAGTCAAAAACCTATTTTACACACTAAAAAACAAATACTACTTAAACCCACCAAAAGATGAGCAATGTTCAATTCTTTAGACTGAGTGAAATGGGACTAATCTGAGTCATATGGATTGGATGGTTGGCCGCGAGGAACACCCAAAGGAAGTTTTTCATTTGGATCTACAATTATTGGGAGATAGATAGAAGAATAATCTTCCAAGTATTGAAGTGAAATGATAGCATTGACATATTTGAAGTGTTGTATTGCTAGAGGGTTATTATACTTGATATTTGTAATGGGAATGTCTATAGGGAGTACCTATTTTCTTTCATAGACTTTCATGGTAGCGTCCTCTATTGCTAATGGATGATAGTAAGATTGTATGTTGGAGATAAAGGTGAATGCTCATCACAAAGAGAGTTGTTCAGTAATTGGAGTAGTAAACAGTTGCAGCTCCTCTGCAAATACTTCAATGGGAACATGTATCCGATAAGGAACAAATTTTTATGAATACTTTCACAAATGATTAGATGTCTTGTGTCTTCCAAATATCCTTCTTCATAACTTGGTGGAATAGAAGTGAATGACAAATTTATGACGACGAGAACTTGACTTCTTAAATATATTAACTATTAGGTATGAGATCTTCCAATGCTTTTGAAGGAACTTGACTTGTTTTGGCCTTGTGAGTACAATTCTGTTAATCATGCCATATTGTAGTAATTTTTTAACACTAACTAGTACTCCTTTTATTTCTCTATCAATCCAAGAAGATAGCTCAAAAGATGCTTTGACAATGAAGAAACCTTTTTTACACTGACAATCTTGGTGACGATGTGCAATGCCTTGAAATAAATCAACAAAAAGTACCATACCATGAGGATGTACATCATCTTTAGCCATTTCTCTAAGAAGTATCTAAGTCTGAACAAAATCTTCATGTACTGTCTTTAAAACTTTTTGTAAAATAATTTGTTGCACCTCATGAATGGTAGAAGAAAAATCATTCAAGAAGTTTTTTTCTTTTTGTTTTTTTGATTCGGATCACATCTTTGGGGACATCTCATTGTAGTAATTAGTTAGTTTTAAAAGTTTTTTGGTGAGTTTTTCTAGTCCACTCCCTGTTTTTGCACATGCCCCTTTGCCACAAGACGAGCTTTGTGTTTCACTATTACACCTTGTGAATCCTTCTTCACTTTGTACACCCACTTCAATCCAATGGGTTTTGTGCCCACTTGGCAAGTTTTCTAGCTCCCATGTGTCATTATCTTCAATAGCTTTCAACTCATCTTGCATTGCACATCTCCAACTTTCTTCTTTTACGGGCTTCTTCAAAGTTCATTGGCTCTTCCTCACTCGGCAAAGCATAATCCAACATATTACGGCTCCACCTCGGATGTGGCATCATACACCTCCTGGAGAGACCGAAAACGACTTGGCCCCTCTACAGAAGATGATGAATAGGCACTCGATGAGATCGTTGTGGCCGAGGTGGGTGTTGTGCCCGTTGTGGGTGACACTGGAATATCCGGTCCACGACTCTCATCTTTTCCTACAACATGGTTAGTTTCAAGCATTACTGTAAATGTGTTACCTTGATTAGACAAAGTGGTGTCATGTCCAAGATATGACTTCCAATCCCATTACTTCTCCTCATTGAAAAACACATCTCGGCTGATGTGCAACTTTCTTGTCTTAGGATCATAAACTCGATAGGCCTTGGACCCATGTTCATAGCCAAAAAATACCATGGGAATACTCCGATCTTCTAACTTCTTGAGATGTGTGTTCACTGTTTTAACATGTGCCACACAACCAAAGGTACGAAGATGTTGCACCTTTGGTTTCTTCTGATACCAAGCTTCATATGGTGTCTTCCCGACTACACTCTGTGTTTGGGTACGATTAAGAAGGTACACTGCCGTTGTCACTGCTTCTCCCCAGAATATTCCCGGCACATTCTTGCTCTTGAGCAAACTCCTTGCCATTGCCATTATGGTTTTGGTTTCTCCGCTCAACAACACCATTTTCTATGTGGAGAATATGGTGCGATGAGAAACCGTTTTACCCCAAAGTCTTCACAATATTGATGAACTCCTTGGACATGAACTCTCCTCCTCTATCAGTTCGCAAGGCCTTCATCTTGTGGCCTACCTCCATCTCAGCACTCACTTTGATTTTCTTAAAAATACTCAAAGCTTCATCTTTGGTCTTGAGCATCACTATCCACATGTATCTGCTGAAATCATCAACAACCAGTAGAAAGAATTTATTACCTCGCGGGGGTTGTTGGTGTAATTGGTCTACACAAATTACCATAAACAAGTTGTAGTGGCTTCTACTCACGATGATCCCGAATCATGTGGGAACGATTAGTGCGCCCGTTGTTTACCCACCATGTAACCATCACAAAGTTGGTCTACATGTTCCAGAACTGGTAGACCTTCCACCATCTTCTTGTGTGCCAGACTTCTCAATGCTTGGAAGTTTAGGTGCCCATATCGTGCATGCCACACCCATGCATCTTCTTTGTAACTTGCCAACATACTCACCAGCTGGGTTAGGTTGAGGTTAAGCATCTACAACCTATTTCTTGACCTCCTTACTTTCGCCAGTAACTTTCTTTGCATGTCGAAAATACATATGTATCCATTTTCCATGATTGTTTTGCAGCCGTGCTCATCCAGTTGTCCCAAGCTCGCAATGTTACTCTTAAGCCTTGGAATGTAGTACACATCAGTCAATACCCTGTGCTCACCATTTTGGCATTTGAACATAACCGATCCACGGCCACATATGTCAACAATCGTTCCATCTCCAAACTTCACTGTGCCTTTCACAGTTCCATCAAGCTCGTTGAATTTATCTCTACACCCAGTCATGTGATTGCTCGCCCCTGTGTCCAAGTACCATAAATCACTCTCATACTTCTCATCACTCCTCAAAGTTGGCTTCATCCTCTGTTCATTGAGATTTACCTCTTTGGTTATCTCTTTAACAGATTACAAGAGCTCACATACCTCGACCATAAGCAATGCTGGTTCATCATCTTCTTGCTTATCTGCAACAAGGGCCCTCTCATCCTTCTTCTTAGAACGACATTCATAGGCAAAGTGTCCAAAATAGTTACAATTGTAACACTTCACCTTTGACTTGTCGAACTTCTTCTCTTGATGATTATTGTCACTTCGCGGCCTCCATCATTCGCCCACGTCCCACGACCACGACCATAGCCACGGCCACGCCCGTTGCTTCCTCCTCGTCCTCTTGATGAGTTCGATGCACCTTCGCCTTCTATTCGGCCTTTGACAGTAGGACATGCTCATCATCCTTATCGTCGTAACCTCGCGGTCATTCTTCATGGGCTTTAGCGATCCGATAACCTCCTCCACGGTCATCGTTTTGAGATTGCCCGAGCGCTTTCGATCGTCGATGCAATCTGAATGAACTTAGAAGGGACAACACGAAGAAGCTTCTTGACGACATAGGACTCCTCCACCTTGTTGCCCAATGCACGAATTTTTGTTGACTATTGTAGTCAACTTTGTTTGCAAAAATCATCAACCATCTCCGCTTCACGCATGCGTAGACCTTCAAACTCGCTTCTCAGAGTCTGGATCTTTGCCTCCTTGACGCGCTCGGCGCCCATGTGCATTGTCTTCAACATCTCCCATGCCTCCTTGGCCGTCTCCTTCTCAGCCAACACAAGGAGTGTCTCCTCGCTAATACCCTGATAGATGGCAGCAAGGACCATCTGATCCTTCCGCGTCTCTATCTCCTCATTCGGGTTAACGAGGCTCAATGGCATCCCACACGCCTTGCGCGCATGTACACCTTCATCTTGAGCGCCCATCGCTGAGTAGTTGCTCTTCGTGAGCAACGGATCTCGGAGGGTCACCGTCCGGTCTCTTGTTGGAGCCTTCAATGTTGTTGTGCCGACGGTTGTTTCACTCTTTGATGATGAACATGACATGATCTTTGGTATCTAATATGAACCTTGCTCTGGTACCAAATGTTAGGAAAATCAGAGAAAAACACACAAAGAACACCCAAAGAAGAAGAGAATATTTTTGACGCGGTGAACCAAAACACCCCTTCTTTCTATTTTTTATATTGATCATAATAACTAAATTCAAACTACATTTTTTCTCCACCAAGAAACTAAACAAATTCAAACTAACAAGTTTATCTAAACATAATTCTAAATGCAAATGCAATTTTTAAAATACCAAGGGTTATAACCGCAAACATAATGAATAAAATGCAATAATATCTAAATGTAAAATATAAATAATATAGGGTCATATATGCACTAACAAGATTAATACTATCACATTGGCCATATTAGCCCATTTTATGATTGTACACACATGTAATTTCATTGACCATGATCAACTAGTTCTCATACCCTAACTCTTATCCTATGCTGCATGACAATGCAAGAATTTTTATTTTATGAAGTAATGATATTAATTGTGTTTAGTATTAAAAATGAAAGATTTATAATAAATCATTGGGATTATTATTTAGGTTTGAAGTCAATGATCACGTGAAGAAAAGTGAAACAATAGTAAAGTATCTGTTTATATTAGAGATGTAGCAGTCTTGTCCATGTGAACGTGTTAATTGGATAATGTTATCACAATGATTGATAAAAACAGAAAAATGAAATTATCATTTGATTGAAGGATCAAAATTATTAATTTGTTTCGATTAAGGTTTTATATCATTAGATGAATAATTCAAATAAGTTAGTTTAAGAATTTATTTCTGAAAATGTTGAACCAAATATTATAGATAAGGATGGCAATAATCATCAAACTCGATATGACACAATCCAAGTTTGATAAAAAAAATCCTGTTTGACCAAACCTAATTAACACAGGTGCCGGTATGAGAATCTTGATCTTGATACACAACTCGAATCTGACCCTGAACGGAAATACAATTAATAAATATACTATATATATATATTCAATTATTTAATGAAATCACAAACCACGTCCAGTCGTCCACACGTTCCTACATTTACCTCGTGATCAGCATTCATCTCTGACCCCCAATCCATCCCTCTGCAGTCTGCCCCACTTTTCTATCAATTCCTCCTTCCCCTCCTCCATTTTTGCCGTGCCTCGCGTCGTCTCGGGCATCATCCGATCGAGCAAATATCTCTCTCGAAATCGTTTGATTTCGATTTCCCTCAATTAGGAAATTCGATCAGGCTTTGATGGCTGGGAGCAGAGAGCTGTGTTGGATGTAGGGGCTTCGGTGATTGTGAGATGGGGGATTGATGGTTCGTGTTTGGGGAGGGACCGGGCCGGATGATACTTTGGAAGAAGATGCAAGGCTATGCATGACGGTGAAGGCAGGTAGAACAATCGACGGCTGCAGAGGCGGCATATGTTGCAGAGGCCTCGTGCTAGACCAGTAGCTTCTCTGGCAGCGGTGATTTGAAGCAGGATTTTTGCAGGTTTTTCTTAAAGGTGCATGCTATGTTTTGCTATTATTGTTGATTGGTATGCTAGGGGTTTGGTGGTTCCCTGTGATTCTCATTCGATTGGTTATGGAAATCGTGGGTTGCAATGGAAACATGATGAATTTTATAGAAATTCGAGCATTTCTGATTGATCTTTTAAGCATGATTTGCTATTAGGATGAAGTTTGATTTATTGTTTCTGTTTCATACCTGAGATTGCTTATAGGTTGATGCTTTCTTATCTCAATATGTTCTATGTTTTTAATTTTTTTCCCACGGGTGTATCTCAATACGGTATTATGCCTTTGTATTTTTAATGCGTTTTGTCTAATGCATATCTTAAAAAAGTTCTATACTTCTACGTCTAATGTCTATTTTTAATTTCTACTTGGTATTTTAATTTTCTTTTAAATATTTTTAAATAGGGTCATGATGGGGCGGGTATCCCTGTGGGTACCTGATTTTCCGTCGGTGTGGGTGTGGGTTGGGGTTTTGAAAACCTGTTGGGCTTAGGTTCGGGTTTGGGTATGGAGGTTTGGCAGTGGGTGCGGGTGCGGGTATGGCAAAACCCGCACCCGACCCGACCTTTTGCAATCCCTAATTGTAGAGGTGGTTATAGTCAGTATTATATTTATTTATTTATCTTCATCCGGTAAAGTCCTTGGGAATATTAAGACAGGATGATGTCAAGATTATTTAAGATGGAGAAAACACGAATATAATTCAAGTTGCTTGTAGTACTAAGATCTTGGAATGGTTTGTTGTAATGAGATTCTAACCCACTATCAGATTTGACTGCATCTTCTCATTTATTGAAGTTTATGTTATAATTTAATGAAATATTTAGACTATATGAAATTACCTCAATCAATTATTTATGATTTTCTAATTCCTATGGGAAATAAAATTAGGAACTGATGTTAGGTTTATCAATTATTATAATTCTGCGCAGCACAACCAACACTCCACTCACGTACCATTCATTTTCATTTTCTTATTCTCAAGTGTAATCATACATTTTTTTTTTCAGTTACCAAGCACTATTAGCCAAACATTTTTATTCCTCATATCCACCATCACCATAACTCCTCCCTTGCTAAAGCAACACCATTCTTTCCAAACCATTGTTGGATAACACAAACTGCTTAGAGAAGAGGAAAATGAACATGAGATAGATAGTGAAGGCATTGATAGATATAGGCCCTATAGTATTAGTTAAAATTAATGTAATATTTTCGTTATTTAAGTTTTATTCCAATTCTTCAACGCTTTGAACCTCTTAGTAAGTAATTTTGTTGTCAATTGTTTCATCTTATCTCTTTTATAATTGCCATCCATTTGAAATTGGTTTGCATTATAATTTTATTTTTAAAAGGTGATTTTGTTCAATAGTAAATTACGATCTCATGCAGTTATTGAAGCTATCTAATTTAGTTCTATTACAGAAAAATTCAAAAGACTGCATCAAATTTTGGTGGAGATAGATACAAATAAAATTAAAATAATCTTTTATAGACATGGCCTTTAATAAATATTACTGAGTTTCTTGTTTGGTTTCATTTTTTGTATAGGTTGCTATGTGTCTCTTCTCTTGTTGACATCACCTCAATTTTGTTGATTTGTATTTCAATGTTTGACGATTAAAAATTGTAACATTGTAATTAATGACATAGATCACATGACATTAGAGATCCTTTATAAGTATATTCAAAATTCTGTGTGTCTATGGAGGTTGCCTTGCATAATTGAATTAAACACATTCATCAATCAATGGTAGAACATAATATGCATGATTTAATTTATCTAGTTCTGATTTCTTAAAACTTTATCACTAGATTTCATTTTCATAAGCAACTCAACTATCATTTTCATGATTTAATTAAACTGAACCTTCAAAAATGCAGATCTTTAAGTGTTAGTTTACTTGCTATTTGAATTGATTGTTGATATGAATATGATGTTTTGCAGTACTACCTCAAAATGTGCATCTTCTTTTGTATCATGCTTTTTAAATTGAATTGTTTTGCTTTGAGTCACTCACTATATGGGTCTATTTACAATTAGAGTTGGGTATGCATATTAGTTTTATGGTTATATGAGAATGATTTTTAAAATACTCATACATGGAATGGTACTTTAAAATCTGTTAGCTTCAAAATATATTTTTTTAAATATATCAATTAGATATGGACAAGAGTTAGATGAATAAGTCAAGATTGAGTCAAGAATATCTAGATGGAGTGGAAGAATTTCTCAATTTTGCGTTTGATAACTCAAGCCAAGATAATAAGATTTTTTGCCCTTGCATAAAATGTGTGAATGTTCGTTGGCAAACCTGTGAAGTGGCATTTGAACATTTAGCATGTGATGCAATTCTCCAAGGGTATACTTGTTGGTTTTTACATGGAGAGGATATTCTGCCATTGACCTCTTTCACAAGAAATATTTTTACAGCTCCTTTGAGTTTTAATCCTTAGAACAACACTTCCTACATCAGACAAGATGGCATGAAGGAATTATTGTGAGATGCCTTTAACATGCATGCAGTTTGTGAGGAGTCGGAGTTTAATAATGCGGAAATTAATTTTGAAATGAATGTTGCAGATGAAACCCACCAAGGGGCAAGTAATGAATAAATTTTTGGAGGAAGCACTCAAGTTTTACTAATTGTTTGAAGATATGAATGAAAAACTTTATGAGGGGTTGAAGCATTCCATGTTGTATATTTGCATTCACCTTTTCAATCTAAAATGCATGTGTGGGATGACTGCGAAAGTGCTCAACCACTTGATTGAATTCTTGAAAGAGTTTTTTCTATTAGTTGCTACTCCTGCTAGTAGTCATGAGTGTAAAAAGATAATTAAAGATCTAGGTCAATTTGTGTGCTATATTGGGATGATAAGGATAATCAATAGTCATGGGTGTGACAGTTCTCGTTGGTTAGTTTTTGACATTTACCCTTATTACTTGTAGTGGGTATAGGAACATCTTGACGGATCAATTCCATGGTCAACGTTCAAATGCTCGGGATGTAGATAGAAAATTTACTGAAACCTTTAATGAATGGCTAGGAGAAATTGTAAGTGGTGGAAAATTTTGAACTTGAATTCTTCATTAATATGTTTATTATTTCTGCTTAATTAGATTCATATTACTTTTATAGGTTTCCCATAGGAGAGATATCGTTGAAGAAGTTAGATTTCTTACACAAGTTCCAAACATGATTGCTAAGCGCTATAAAGGATATATTGATGATGGACTTCAATTTCATACTAAATCCCGTGGGAGATTTTAGAGAATTCAAAATTCCGGATGTCTTGTCACTTCTTCGACAACGAGCTATGCTAGTGCTTGGAATGCAAACCCTTTGGAAGGAAATGTTGACTATTATGGGGTACTCGTAAATGACATAATTAAGTTAGATTATTTTGGCAAATTCAAGGTTGTGTTGTTCCAATGTCAATAGCAGTAGAGGAATTAATTAGAGGAATTAGGAAGGACAATTATGGATTTACATTGATAACTTTCTCTTGATTAATTCACACTGGTGAACATATCTTTGATGAGCCTTACGTCTTCTCATTACGAGTGAAGCAAGTTTTTTTTTTCTCAAGATCCTACAGAGTTTGGTTGGTTTGTTGTGATACGTAATCAACCAAGAGAGGTGTTTGATATGGTTGATGAAGTTATAGAAAGTAGACCTAGAACTAAATGTTTTCCTTTCACTCATGAGAGCATCTTGAATATGATTGATGATGCCCAATGGGTTTGTGAAGATGTTATGAGGACATTTATTTGTAGGTTTAATACTTATTAATCTTGAGGTTTTTGTCCTTCACAATAGAGTTTTTGTCCAAGCCAAAACATTTGACTCAAGCACTCAGTAAGTTTTATGTATATATATCTGTATACATTTTAGTTTGCATTTTTTTTTTTGATGTGCCTTCTACCAGCATGCTAAATCTTGCTCCTCTAATGTTCTGTATGTTTATCACAGGCTTTTACACTTTGAGCACAATGCAATTGGTGGTTATGATTTAGCATTACAGGTAGTGAAATGTGTTTACCTTTGCAATGACTGAAATGTTTACTTCTCTACTGCTGAAATGTTTACTTCTCTACTGCTGAAATGTCTACTTTACAATTGGTATGCTTAATTTTTTTTTATTATTAAGCCCAATTGACTTCAGCATATCTATAATCTATTGTTTTAGGAGACATGTCTCTTTTTATTCTATGGTGTTGCGGTTGTTCTTCATTTTATGTTCTATGGTGTTAAGGGTGTTCTTCATTGTCTTTAAATTCATATGAAATTGGTAAATAAAAGGATGTTGGTTTTCAAGACTTTAGGATAAGGAACTAATGTCGTAAGTTAGCAAAAATTCAATTGGGACATTCCTTGTGATGTTTTTCCTGTTGTCTTGTCATTATCAACGTTTCTTCGACCTTTATGTTCAGTGAATTATGCATTTTTCAATGTTGTGCCTCAAATGAAACACTTGCCAAATTGGACTGCACATGTCACTGGCTTTAAAGGAGCTTCTTTTCTTTGACCTTTTTTTTTTCTTGTAGATTTAAATTGGAGACTTGTTTCCTGATATAGTATCACAGCAGGAAATTGGACTTCAACAGCGGGAAATCTAGGTATTCATTTGATTCTTTTACTTTGGAAACATCTTCTTCTTTCTTTTAGATATATATTACCAGCTTGGTGAGCCATGGGTTTAAAAACCTACCATAATGACATTATGTTGGTTTTTAAATTATCTGACCACTTTTTCATGTTTGATTAATCTAATAGAAATCATGGCCAATGGTCAAAAGAGAATCCAAATTTAGCAGGAGAATAGATTTGTGCGCGGAAAGGAGCATGGCAAGAAGTAGAGGACACCAGGCTGAATGATAGTTCAAAACTGCTAAATAATCACATCAAGCCAAAATCAATAGCTCAACTAGATCCTCAAAATCACTAATGGATATGTACATTAACCATTATCATTTCAAAAGACACTGTCCCATGATAAAAGCACTACATGCTGAGTCTTATTAACAAAACTTGTACCAACAACAACATGAAATATGAACATATTATCAGGAAATCAAATAAAAATTATTAAGCTAGCAAGCAAGCAAACATGTGTATCTTTGAAAAAAAAACTCACCAAATTGCAGCAATTTCACTGCTAGACATTCATGTCTTGCTAATATGTTCTAAATGTTTGCGAAAGGTGCTCTCCAGATGCTTGTTTGGAATCTTTGAACTTTCATTGGCAATTGCACTTTAACAGCAAGTAGTCAGGTGTGTTTGGTTCTTTTTACTTGAAAGTATCCTTTTCTTTTACATTTTATGTGTTTCATTGTGTGTTCAGGTTTGTGTTTCCATTGTTCTTTTTCATTGTAGCAGTGTTATGATCATGTTTGGATCTTGCTTTGATGGATTCGGCCGGTTTTTTTTTCTATGAAAAAGTGTGATTTTTTTATGCTTTTTTTTATTAATAACTAATGTTTGTTTGTGTACTGTAGAAACCTTGTGTAATAAATGTTTGTGGCGGAATTGTTGCTGAACCAGCTGCTAATTTGGACTTTAATTGAGGTACGTAGTCACTCCTTGAGATGTTGAATAATAAGATGGTTGTGTACTGTATTTTTGGTGAGAATTTCTTCTTTTGTTTGAGCTGTGATTTTAGTAGTGTCCTGTTGAATTGCTCACTGTGAGACATGACATTAATAGGTTTAGTAATGCAGGTTGATTGTTCTCATTAAAAAAAGGGGTCATTTATAGTTTATGTACTTTCAATGACTCAATCTAAGTAAAATGTGGTCTTCAGAACTAACATGTGACAAGTTGCCAGCTTGTCTGACCAGTGTTTCAAGCAGACAATTGTGTTAATTTTTATGTATTTTGATTGATAATGAAGTAGGAACAAATTCTATCTGATTCCAATCAGAATTTCTCTGCTTTTCTTCTACTAGCTTGTTTCTTCGCTACTACTCAGAACTTAGACATACACATATACATGTATAAAATAACAATTTATAATTGATGGAGATCCAGTCTCATGTAAAACTTGGAAATTGGACTTCAACAGTTTGCTTTTCTAATTGCATGTCCAAATTTATTTGAAAATCATCTTTCAGCATGAAGCTACTCTTTTCACTTTCTCAAGACACAATTTTTTTTCGTTAGTCCTTTCCCAATTGCTCAAGGAAGTTGGATTGTGTTTTATTACTTCAGTTGATTGCTTTTGACAACAAGATTTGACTCTAATAGTGATAAACATGTGTAGCTTATGTCAATTCATGAACCTTAGTTTTAACAAGAGATCTTCTGTTTGTGGTTTTAAACTTGAATTCGTAGAATTTTGTTGGAGTAGCATAAGTTGCTTGTATTTGGTTGCATGTTTAGTGACTGAATTGAAATTACACATATATTGTGTCTCACTGTGACATTGTGCGTTTGATTTCAGTCTGAATCAACCTCCATTTTATATTTTGACTGACTAAATTACTCTTTATTCTGCAAGTCTTTGCACCTGACTGCAAATGACATATCAAAACCCCATATCATTCCCTACTTTGCATAGTGGTTTTCAATGCAGTGTTACCTCCCATTGCCTCTTTGCCAAGCTTCCTTTAATATGTGAGCACAGATTGGCTCCATGCTGCAAAAGCAGTGTTGCCCTTTTAATTAGCTGCCTCCCTGCAGCAGTTGTATGAACATTTATGCAATTCATTTAAGTATTTTCATGGGTTTGAAATTTACATCTATCTTTAATATTTAAACTATATCATACTATTAATTACTTAAATAGCTGTTGGTGGTGACTTTTTGTTCAAGTCTATTCTGTTTTCTTTAATTGCATGCCAAGATGTAAACTAAAATAAAAGAATCTGGGTTTTTGCCAACTGAGTTTTTCATGTGAATCAAATGAGTGCATTTTGATAATTTCGAGCATACAATTTCCAAGAATATGTTACATGCAAAAGAAACGCATTATAATTTGTCTCTGATTTTTTAGTATCTTTGTTAATGTATTATGTTATTTGATACCCCTGTCCCAATAAGATCTTAGTAATTTGGATCGACTTTGTTGTGGAAGAATGATACAGTTTGACTCACTATGGTTCGAAAAATATCTATTATTGCCTCTTTGCTGTCCGTTTTATTTTGTTTGACTTCTTAAGTGACTCTCTTATATGGAGGAAGGGGACGCCTCATGTTCTTATATAATGCTTAATATCTGCTTATGAAGTATTCTCAGAGTGTCTGCAAAGCCTTCGAAACCTACCTTTTAAGTGCACATGGGACAAAGTATTAGAATGACTTATTTGAAATAAATATATTCACATTAATGACTGTTCTTGTGTGCATGCGCATATTCTCTTTTGTTGAACGCATTGATAGGCCTAAACCTTTTCCCTCACCCATCAAATCTAGATTTTAACTCTATTACTACACTAAGCTGAAGGGAAAACGCCCTGCTTGATAAGCCCCTTCATTAGAGCATGTCTCTTGGATAAGATTGCTTTTGTTGCACTCAAAAAGATTGCCAATGCTTCATCGGAGATTCTTCCAAGTTTATAGCAGATATACTGATAAATAAGTTAATGTTCTCTTTGTGGATGTTTGACCCACTTCACCTTTTCATAGACCAAGGGAAAATATTAAACCTTCATAATGTAGGAGAAACATTAAGTTTGCTTTATGTGTTAAGCTGATGAAGATACCATAATTGTTATTATTTGTGTTCTAAGTATAGCAGTGCGCCTATTTAGGATATGTAAACCAGCTTATTTCTATTCCTCACATTTGGAATTTTTTATATGTTATCTTTCTCAGAACTAGTTGTATAATCTTATTTAGTGCAACATGTGTCTGCAAATATGATACAATGGATGTAACTCGTGAAAATGTTGATCAATTTTAGAAAATCCTTTTCTGCTTTCTAATTAATTTACTCTTCTTATGAGAGAATTTGACAATTTGACAAACTTACATTCACTGAACCCTTTTTGTTTAGACCCAGATAGTAGAAAGGTTGATGCCGAGTCAGTGAAACTCTCAGCTGCAGTATTGTCAAGCGTAAGTTGAAATATTTCGAAGTTGGTATTGTGTGAAATAATACTTCATATGTGATGATTGTAGTCAATAACGGGCAGGACCAGGCGAATGTCAATAGCAGTGGGACCCAATAGCTTCCCCTCAAGGAAGAAGAAGATTAAAAAGGTCTCTGAAACTCTTTTCAAATGGCAACTAAGAAATGTGTTGCCTCTCATTGGCTTCCATGAGCCCCTCCTGGTATTTAATATTTCTTATCTTTGTCAACTACAAGGGCTCTATAATTGACTCTGCATATTTTTGTACAATGAATTAATATAGTGAGCTTGAATTTCTGTTTCCTTAAGACCAAGTGTTTTGCTCCAAAATTTTTGGTGTAATTTCTTTCAGGTTTTCTGGTGTAAACAAATAAGTAAGCTCCTGATGTTGCTGAAGGCCACCATACCAAAATAAGCAACAGATTGGAGCTACCATGGAGATCTAATCTCTTTAGTGACATACTTGGAAGCCTAATTAGAAGTTGGAAGGGGAGAAATGAGGCTAATGTCCAGCTTCAAAGATAATGGTTTTAATTCTGTTATCGTGTTCATTATTGAAGTGGTGAAAGGGAAGAGCAGTAGACACAAGAAGATGATGAGCTTGCTGTTTTTATTCATCAGGGTAAATGACTCTTGAGAGAATTCCTGAAACTTTTGAGTCTACGAGTTTGAAAGATGATGAGCTTGCTGTTTTTATTCGTCAGAGTAAATGACTCTTGAGAGAATTCCTGAAACTTTTGAGTCTTTACGAGTTTGAAAGATGATGAGCGTGCTGTTTTTATTCGTCAGAGTAAATGACTCTTGAGAGAATTCCTGAAACTTTGAGTCTTAATAAGTTTGAACATACTTGC
This sequence comes from Dioscorea cayenensis subsp. rotundata, assembly GCF_009730915.1. NCBI lineage: Eukaryota > Viridiplantae > Streptophyta > Magnoliopsida > Dioscoreales > Dioscoreaceae > Dioscorea > Dioscorea cayenensis. The sequence continues at coordinate 5,896,867 of NC_052475.1, forward strand.
TCACAAATGCTTCTTGTGCCTTGTGTGGGTGTGTGCGCTGTAAGAGTATCAGAGTTGAATGGCTGTAGAACAGGAGTGGGGTTGATGAAGCTGCTGAAATATCAGAATCAAATGCTGGAGTCAGCAGGGATGCAGTGGAAGTAGGGAAGGTTCGAAGAGAGTTAGGTTTGTTTGTTGGTAGTTAATGATGTGGGTCCATTATATTGACTGTAAATGCTGAGTAGGATTAGTGTAATCCGAATCAGCAAATAGATTGAATCTTAGCCACAGGATATTAATAACTTTGTAGGATCCATGAGATGAAATGATCTCGGTCATTGGTTTTGTTCCTAATCTTTGAATCGGGGCCATTGGTTGTAAGATTTAAATACCAACTGTTCAATGGAGGGAAACATAAGTGAATGTTAATGTTAATCTTTCTCCTCATCTTCTACACAACTAAAATAAAAATAAAGACCCAACTGAGAGGCAGTCTCCGGCGTCTCGGGAGATCAAGCCCATGATGAAATAGGGGCATGCTAGGTTATTTCTACCATACTTTGCGAGCATACCTGCTAATACAATCCATTGTTGTCTATGCTGATGAACTCCAAGGTGATTGTAGGACTGTAGGTCTGTGCCTATGCAGTTCTTTGATGTCATTCTTTTCCTCCCTCAGCCTCTAGGAGCAGAGAGTGTCTCCTCCTCGAGAGAAGGTGAATGAATAGAATAGCATCTTGGCAATCACTCATGATACAACTCAGATTTAGGGATTGATCCTTAAGATAACATCTTGCACTCCGGCCAAGATGATCTTGATGTCTCTGGTAATTTCACCAACGATCAAGTGGGCTGTTAGTATCCAAACCCGTTAAAATTTCCCACATGTGGGGTTTCAACCCCCCACCACGAGTCCTTGAAGTGTCTTAAAGGATAGAAATAGGATTTATAAGAACTAGAGAGAATTTCCCTGATATTTGTTAACTTCTAAATCTCTTTCATATTTCCTCATGAATACCATGCATGTTCATCTCACCATATTCATGAAGAGGTTTTCATGAGGACATTAAATATTTGTCATGATGTTTCATCTCTATTAATTTAGATGACTTTTCATATGGAATAGCCTATAAATAGAAGCTTCTTATAAACTTACATAAAATATTAAAAAAAATTAATTTAAAATATAAGAAAAAAATTACAGATTGATGGGAATATACGGAAAAATTGAGAACACACTCTCTACTGCTTTAAGATTCTTCTTTCTTGAATTTGTGTCTTGCATTATAATTTTTAACTAGTGTTTTGCCCGTGTTATGCACGGGAGGAATGAAGAGGTTAATAATAGTGTTTGCACTAAAGGCATAATTGTTATTGAAACTTAATTTATTCAAGCTTTTGAAAACAATAAACTTAATCTAAATTTTAAAAATTTGTTTATTGGTTTTTCCATTATTGATCCATTAAATGATTTTCCAATTTTTTTTAAAAACTATTTTAAATACCAAATTAGGAGTTTAAAAATAAAAAAAATTCCCCTAATCTATTAACATAGTTCAAATATGGATTGAAATTATTCTTTATATAGTAGAGTGAATAATGAATAATAAATATGTTATATATATGTGAGTGTATATATATACTAATATATTATTATAGAATATCTTAATCAAATAAGACAAACAATTAGATTAAATTACCTTATTAGTATTTTTGGAGAATGGCTACAAATAGCTGATAAAATTACTATTAGTAATGAATTATAATAATCCAATTACCTATTCCACAAAGTCCCAATTTCTCATCCTGTTGTGGTTTTATTTATTATTAAAGTTTTTTGTTTTTGTTTAATTAGTATTACATTAATCAAAGGTTTGTCAATATTTGAAAATATCAATAATGTTTTTGAATTACAAATATTTTTGAACTTATAAATTTTGTTTCAAAGTTTAGTTTGATTTAAAATTTATGAAAATATCATATCAATTTTTCATATATTGAATATAATTTTACTATTCATCCACAAATTTACATATTTATATATATTGATAGTTCTTGGCATAAATTATTCTTTATTTCTAATGTTTTTCAAAATCAATTAACTACATGAGAAGATTTTATTCACTTGGTCGAACTATGAACTCTTCTAATCTCAAAATGCATATATATATATATATATATATATATATATATATATATATATATATATATATATGATATTTGGCATTAGATGTTAAAAAAAAAAGGGATATATACCCCCATGTGTGTGTATATATATGCACTACAACCCTTTAATAGTATATAATTAATTGAATTCATATTTTAATTAATTCATTATATGTAAGTCTTTCATTAATTTTAAAATATAGATCAAATTACATGCTTTGGTAGGCTTATTAAAAAAATAAATAAATAAATAAATGTATTTGATATATATATATATATATATGAGTGTGTACATATTCTAATATATTGTTATGAGATATCTAGATGAAATAAGACAACCAATTAGATTATATTACCTTCTAGTTTTTTTTGGAGAATACCCACAAATAGTTATACAATTGTTATTAGTAATGTATTATGATAATTTAACCACTTACTCCAAAAGGCCCCAATGTCTTATCTTATTTTGTTTTTATTAATTATTAATTTTTAGTTTGTGTTTGATTAGAATTAGGTAAATCAAAGTTTTGTCAATTTTAAAACTATCAATAATTTTTTTGAATTATAAATATTTTTGTAATTATAATTTACTTTTAAAGTTTTAGTACAACATTAAAAATATCTTGTGTTTGATTAATATTAAGTTAATCAAAATTTTTTCAATTTCAGAAATTATCTATAATTATTTTCATTTATAAATACTTTTGAAATTATAAATTTGGTTTTAAAGTTTTAGTATGATTTTAGAGATTTTCAAAGTATTATATGCAATTTTCATATTTAAAAAAAATTACTTATTCATCCACAAATTTATATATTTATATTTATTGATATATATATATATATTGATAATTCATAACATAAATTTTTCTTGTGAAAGCCAATTAATTAATATAATAATGATAAGATATGATTTTTTTTTTCTCTTGGTCAAATAATGAACCCTTCTAATCCCAAAATGTATATATATATATATAGATAAATATATGATAGGTTAAACCCATCATATATATATATATATATATGCAGTACAACCCTTCTAATAGTATATAATTAATTGAATCATATTTCAATTAATTTATTACATGTAATTATTACATTAATTTTAAAATAATATAATAGAATATTCAAGAAAAATAAACTTTTTTTTAGTTATCATATATGCTTACTAAGATTTTCTCTATTATATATATATATTCAAACATTTAATATTTTATTTTATTCCTTAAATTGAATTAACTTAATTTTATTCTCTACAGATTCCAAGTCCAATATATATTTTTTATTTATAATTAATTTTTTTTCTAGAACCATTGGGGGTTGATTTTTGTTTTCCGATAAAAAATTAAATAAAAACAAACTTTAATTACCCCTCTAAATAAGAAAAGTAAATTATTAGTATAATAAATTCATAATATATTTACACATTTTATGGTTAATGAAATCATTGATATGCATATCAATGGTGTATGGTAATATTAATATTCATAACAAATGATATAAATAAACTATATTGCCTTCATTAAAAAAATGATAATCATAAATTTAATAGATTTAAATGGCATAAAACACAAATAAAGCCATTTTATAAGGGACTCCATTGCTAAAATCATTTATTACAAATTAGTTTTTTCTTGCTTCAAATTTTTTTCATCTTATTGATTGCTTTATAACGATTTTGCCTCATTATTAGATATAGTTATGCACATCAATCAAAGTATATTAAGTCATAAATTTAATACAAAATTATCATAAAAAAATGTGATATTATAAAAATTACCTTCAGCTCAACAACATCAACATAATCCTGAAATATTATTTGTTGGAATAAAATCAATTATAAAAATGTTAGATATGAAAAATTATTATTTAATAACCAAAACTAATATGCTTTACACAAACCTTATTTTTTAAATAAGAGGTTCTAATTCTTCAGCTTCTAGATAACCATTAATCTCATCTACAAAGTTACCCAACAAAGTACATGCAAGATTGTTTCTTTTCTAGTAAAAATACACATCAAAGCTTATATACAATAGTATAAGCAAATAAGAATATACTCTAACATATAAAAAACTTCTTGACATAATAAATATGATTATGAGACTAGAATGATGCATATAAATATTTTTTTAAACAAACATATATAAGTAAAGCATACTCTAGATCTTGAAGCACAACATCCCTGAGTTTGCTCGTCTGTCCACATGATTATTGAATTTTAGGATTATCTTTGGCAACGACTTCTCCTATTACATCTTCAACAAAGTTGCATTATAAAACATCAGTTTTAAAGGCATAATAATCACATAAATAATTACATAAATAGTTAAATACTTACCAAATAATTCTTTTTCGTCGAGTTCGTGTGAAACCAAAATATTAGCAAGCAATCAAAACCTAAAATATTGCATTGAAAAATTTTCATATATAGCATCTATAAATAATAGTTTTATATCAAGAAAAAAAAACATGTTCATCCATAAGAACCATCTCAATGTATTAATTTCCGATTTATCTTGGAAGCATGGAATCTCCCACAACCCAAACTTAAACATAATCTCTATATATAGAGAAAAATCTCTAATATTTAAATTTAGATAAAATAGGATATTTATTATTATTAATTTTAGAATTTGATACATGATATATGATAAATAAAAGACTTTAATTTATCATAATATAAATCAACATATTTCATATTTTCAATTTTAAAAATCTATTTTAAAAATATTAATTAAATAAGAGAGATAAGTTCTATTATCTTGAAAGAAATAATCTATTTGTAATATTTTATTTAGGTTTTTATGAGAGCTTGACACATCATACTTTTGTCTTCTACTTTAATATATATATTAGATTTTTTATCCATGAATTCTATCTACATTTCTCACTTTTCCATATGACTATGATTTTTAACTCTTACAATATAGTCCCTCTAATAATTCATAACTAACATAGGATTATATTATACAATCTTCCTAATTTTGCAATACAATCCTTTGTTTACTCATAATTAATTTGAGCCTAAATTTCAACATAAAACGTGTTCAAAGAACATCAAGAGAATTGACTCAACCATCTATCTATAAAAATTTTATAAAATTGAAACCAAAAACCTAATCATATTATTTTTTTAATAAAAAATAGATAAACCACTACTTAATTTAAAAAAAAACCAGCCCAAACAAGCACAATACTTTACAAACAAGTAAAGCGAAGAACAAAACTCTTATTAGGGGTGAGGCACAAAACAACTAGGAAAATCAAGAAGGAAATGTACAAAATAGAAGAAAACAACTTAGTAGACGAAAGCCGCCCTCTGGGAGCACAGGTCTACGTAAGCTAAAAAAAGCAGAGGACTACTCCCGTGCAAGATTAGGGTCTGGGTCGTTGGAATTGTTTGAAACCCTAGCACTGATAAAATTGAGAGAGCGCTTGATCTTCTGAGAAGCCTCAGTAAGTGATTGTTGATGGTTGTCTGCCGTCGCTGAGAACCAAGTGAGAAGCATATTAGCAATTTTAATCATTAAAGTGTAAGAAGGTAATGCCAAAAATTGAAATATGTGGTTATTTTGCTCAAGCCAAATATTCTATAAAAATAGCTTTGGTGCAAAGATCCCAAGGGGATTGGTAATGAGATTGGAAGGAAGTGATCCAAGTGGTCCAGATCTTCGAAATAGAAGAAAGATTAAGGTGTATGTCAAAATACTTATGAGATGAAGGACCAAATTTATGTTGAGTAAATGCAATCAATGAAAAGATGATCTACGGTCTCAGAGGTACTATAGCAGAGGACACGGCTATTGGTGGCATTTTTAAAGTTGCACCATTTTTTGAAGAGATTTGTGAGTGTGAAAAGTTTATCATCCCAAGCAAGCCAGAAAAATAAAGTAATTTTACTTGGGCATCTTTTTTTCCACAATTGAGTATAAAGTGGACAGTAAGAACCACCGTCGATAAGAAACTTGTAAAAGGATTTGACCGAGAATGTTCCACTTTTTTCCAGAGGCAAGTGTAAAAGTCATCCTGGTAACTAGAGTAGTCTAGGATTAGTTCCAAAAGAGGTGATAACAATGTACACTTGTAATACCCAAAATTCAACTACTCAAGAGTAGCTTTCACTCTTCTAGGGTGATAGCTCTTTCTACTATCTTTTCACAAAGTATTTACAAAGAACCGGTAGGTATCCCATAGGGAATGCGACTTTCCAATTCTTTTTTAAACCGAAAGACAAACGGTTTTCATCCTAACAACATGCGGCTCTACAATTAGAGTTGAGTAATAAACTTGAGCCTTCAAAGTAAGAATGAGACTACAATATAGATCTTAATAATTAACTAACACACATGTGTTTCCCTAAGGTGAAGAAGCTCTAAGTGTAATCGATCATAGATCATCATCGGTTAAACACTCATCTCTAGCAAAACAAGCATGCAATCCTCCCCACACTTGAATGTTACATTGTCCTCAATGTAAAATGATTGACATAGAAAACATAATTAAGACAGTAAAAGATAGAGGGGGTTGAAAGAATGTTACAGAACATGGAGAGTGATGTTGCCGTTCTCAACGTGCATGCTATTCAACTCTAAGCATCCACACAATCCCTGAAAGTAATGGAATACACAAGTAAAGCTCCATAAATACAAAAATATAAAATATAAGAGAAACTAAAAAGGGCTACAACTACAACAACATAAAAATAAACAAACCAAAATGTAGTAGGGGACTCCTTTTGTTAACTGACAACAAGAAATACACTAAAAAGAAACTCAAGCAAAGAAATGAAAAATAAAGGAAAGACTGCTGCCGCACTGATGAAATCAGAACAGTGTACTCTCGGCGCTAGAATCACTGTTTGATCCAGTAGAATCCACTTGAGACTTCACTAAATCAGAAGTGTCTATCCCAATATAATGAGTTCGGCGCTCAGGAGATAGTCTCACAGCTAGATACTTAGCGATCCGAGTAATGCTCATCTGTAACCACCGAAAAATTGCTGTAGAGCAAGTGATATGGTCCGGGGTTTGAGGAGGTGATCGGGATCTCGGGAGCGAAGCTGTATTAGGTGGTGGTGAGGCAGGGTTATCATCATTTGCCGGGGGTACATTAGAACCTATAATCGATGAAGTAGATTGCCGAACTCCATACTTAACTCCCCTAGCAGTATGAACGCACTGTAGTATCCCCATCGATCTCAAAGTCTCCAAGGACATCGCTACAAAACCCCCCATGATCCTCATGCGATCGGTCCCCTGAAGTAGGCCTAAATGCCTGATAACATGAGTGATGTAATGGCTGACGAATAGGGCTCCAATGCGGGGATTAGACCCCTAATGTGCAATTGAAACTTCCACCTTATAACCCAAGTGCAGGTGGAATCTATCCACCATGCTCAGTAAGAAGTCAAAATCATGATGACTAACTACCCCAGTACTGTCGCCGTGTCTAATGAGAGTGTGATTGGGAATATAGTGAATGTACTGAAGTGCCATAGAGCGGAGGGTGGGTAGCCTTGGTTACAGTTCATAGATGAAAAGTGTTTATTCGGGAGCATTTTGTTGAAGTACTGTAGCATCTTATTGTAGTAGTTACAGTTCATAGATTGCAGAAATTTAATTCCACACGCCTATGTGGATGCTCGATTCGAACCTTATTTAAGCCACGACTTGAAGCATTTTGAGAAATCTTTGGCCTATCTTTTGCCCATCTTTTCTTATCTTGGGAGGCTCCCGCGGCTATTGTTTGGAGAGGTTTTGACTAGGTTTTTGGAGTGGTTCTACGGCCTTCAACACTGTGTTCCTTCAGAAGATAGTTATTGGGGGAGCTTTCATCGGTATCCATTCGGCAAGGTGTGCCCTAGGCATGACGAGGGAACTTTTGGAGAAGACGAGGCTTCTCCACAAGACAATCAACACGGACTACAATGGGGTTTTACGTATGGATTGCATGTGTTTACTTTCAATTTCATTATTGATTGAATCTTGCTCCATGTAGAGCTAAACCACTAGTAGGTACTTGGACTTGTAAACCCTAGGATGATTTTGTTTCATTGACCTTTTATTATGCTTTCTTTAATTGATGTTTGAATTGATTTCTAATCTTGGATGCATGTTAAGTTGATTTTCCCTTAGAGTGACACTAGGGTTGAGAATCCATCTTGGTAATCCTTGTGGATGAGTGACACACCATGACGGTTAGACAGTGCTAGATTGGAGAGGGTTGAGAGGGTGAGTCAGAGTTAGCGGAACATCTCTTTTTCCTTCCGGTGTGATTTATCATACCTTACAATAGAGTGAAGTTCTAAGAGACGAATTCCACTGGGGCTTAGCTGCATGAGTAAAAGAGTGAAGCGTTGAAGTAGTCCTTAGTGCTGGGGCTTAATTGTGATTATAGGTCTTTCACCTGGATTAAAAGGTTTGATCTATATTAGGGAATTGGGTTTATCAGTTGGAGTCCTTAGATATTTAAGCAACCTTGCACAGTGTAAGACATTGAGAGTACTCCTTTTCGCTGGGGCATTGTGTAGGGTTAGTCACGGTTGACCTTAGGTTTAGGACCGTGTGTTTTAGGATTTTCAAGACTCATTAAACATTAGTTAGGAGATATAATGATTGGTCTTGCACTTGAAGAAATAGTCTTAGGGTGAGCAATTTCCGGGTGCCCCACTTTCTGTCGATTGCCTCTCCTATCATTTTATTACGCATTCTTCTTATTCTTTTTATTTCTATTTGCATTGATTTTGTTCACACCACTATCGATTCATTTTCATCCTAATTAAATAGCAATTCTAGTGTTTTTATCACTATTCCCTGTGGATACGACTACCCACTCACAAGGGTAATTATTACTTCGACGACCCATGCACTTGTGGTACACACACGCAAGGGGTGTGTCATCATGTAAGGGTTCAAAACATGATTGTGTCCGGAAACAATCATCTACCCTACATGGGAGGTGCAAGGTATCGACACCCATAAATCCCTTAAAAATTTTGGATAGCAAACGCAAACATTGATCTTGGTAATCCAGGGCATCCGAAAGAGAGAACATAGAGAAGGATGATGGAAAACCACCAAATGAAACTCAAAAGTAATGCTTAAGACTTATGGAGAAGACAAGTAAAAATGGCAATTGAATGCGATGAAAATCTAGCAAGAACAAGATAGAACTCATGAAAGCTAACAATCAAAGAGAAAGAGAGAAACAACCGAGAAATGGGATGAACAAGCACGACCGGCGGCTAGGTTTTAAAGTGGAAAGATGGAAGGCGACGATCGCAACGGAGTACGCACAAGATACATGAGTGCTCGGGGCACTAGGGTTAGGGTTTGAACTTGAGGCAAGCACGATTGTGTGAAATGCGTGTCATTCACCTTGAATCTTTTAGGAAAATGTCTAAAAACTTTAAAGATGAAGGACACAATCATGCAGAGTGCATGATGTTCGTGCTTGCCCTCCTAGCACAACCGTGTGTTCTATATAAGCCTCCCCTTGAAAATCTTAGGAAAAAGACTAGAACCAATGAGGAGGGGAGCATGAGTGTGTTAAAATCATACTCATCATGTTGAGGCCCGTGGAATGCTCATGCTCGACCCGTGCTTGCCCTAAAAACCTTCAAAAACAGAAACCAATGAAAATTAGTGGGGCAAGCAGGAGTGCACTTTGCACATGCTTGTCTTAAAAAATTTCAGGAAAAATTTCAGGGCAAGAGTTCTTTTTCTCAAAATCAAGTAAATGAAATTCACAAGTTCCATTAGTAAAAACTCAACGCCAACAAAAATACGGAAAAACAGACAAATAGTTCAATAACAAGAATGGTCACAGTAACTGTGGTGATAAATAAAATCAAACAAAAGAAACGACAACAAAAGAAAACACAAACAACAAAAACCATCATAATAACTTGGGTTGCCTCCCAAAAAGAGCTTGTTTAACATCACTAGCTTGACGTATCTATTATGCTCTCAAGGAGGCTCGTGATATTAAGGTCTCACATCACCACCTGAAACACACATGCATGAATATGGTAATAATAAATTAATCAAATTGGTCTCACCAAAGTTCCATAAATTTGGATGATTAAGAGCGGGTGGTGAGATGGGTAGCTTCTTTTTTTAGTGATCACTTTCATCAATGGTGACTCAAGGAGTACGATTGCCTCTACCCTCGTCATATCTAGACATTGTAATTCCCTTACTTTCTTTTCCATGACCTTCTTTTCAAGAATGTTGTCGTTAAGAAGCTCAGATAACTCATCCTTCATGAATAGTCCTGAACATAATCAAAAACCAAATCATTAATAGCATCCACATAATAGCAAGTATTATCAAAATCCATCGTGTGTTGCATAGAATCACGAAGTTTGAATATCACTTCATCTTCCCCCACTCGAAGTGCCATTCGACCATCCTTGACATCAATGAAAGCCTTGGATATGGCCAAGAATGGTCTGCCCAGAATTAGCCGCACCTCAACCTTGTCATCAACATCTAGAATGACAAAATCCACTAGAAAAATAAATTTGTCCATTTTTACCAAAACATCTTCAATGATCCCATGTGATTGTCTGATGGATTTGTCAGCTAATTGTAGTGTCATACAAGTGGACTTCGGCTCCCTAAGGCTAAGCTTTTAAAAAATTTTATAGGGCATAAGATTTATGCTTGCCCCAAAATTAGCAAGTGCCTTTTAATCAATCACCCCACCGATTGTGCAAAGGATGATGAATCCCCCGGGGTCTTTTTCCTTCATAGGGAGTAAGTTAGTGATCATTGCCGAACACTCCTCACTAAGTTTTACTGATGACACATTTTCCAATTTCCTCTTATTTGTGAGCAATTTCTTCAAAAATTTGGCATATTTTGGCATCTGAGCAAGAGCTTCAACAAGTAGAACATTGATGTGTAAAGTCTTGTATATGTTGAGGAATTTCTTATATTGGTCATCTTGTTGATCTTTTCTCACCTTCATAGGGTAGGGAAGCTTGGGTTGATACACTGGTGGCGCACTCTTCTCCTTACCCAGTTCTATTATTTTCTCGTCAACATCGATTGGTGTCTTCTGGTCAACAGTGTTGGATGGTTCAACAACTTCCTTCTAGGTCTCTTTTTCAACTGAATTTGGGAGTTCCCACTCCTCAACGAAACAACCGTAAGGGATTCATTTGGGTTGATCTCAATGTTACTAGGGAGTGACCCCGAAAGCCTCTCCTCAATCAACTTGGGCATTTTAGCCATATGGTTCTCTAGATTCCGTACTGTGGCATTTGTGTTCCTAATCATCTCTACATTACTTACAATACTACTTTATGTACGCTTCGTAAACTGACTTAGCAACTCGGTGAGTTCAGCAATTGAATTTGAGGAGGATGAGGGCTGTGATAATTGTGTACTTGGTGGGGGAGCTCAATTTTGTTGTTGTTCTTACCTTTGTCCTGATTGGCTCCATGAGAAGTTGGGGTGATTTTTCTACTCCTGATTGTAGGTATTGCTGTATGGCTTGTTTTGGAACTGGTAATTATGTGTAACATAATCTACTTGTTCAAACTATCTCATTCCCATTTTAGTCAAGCCACTGGTCTCACTTGGGGATCCGAACTATCTCCAGATGTTCCATTGGTTGAGGTGATCGATTGCATTAGGTATAATCACTTCATAATGGCTTCAACCTGTGCGGCCAATGTGGTGATAACATCCACTTGGTAAATTCCAGATGCCTTGATCGGTTTGCTCATCTCAGAACTCCATTGGTAGCCATTGTTCGCCATCTCTTCAATCAAAGTGTATGCTGCACTTAGTTGTTTGTTGCACAATGATCCCCATGAGGCAGCGTCGAGTATCTACTTGGTGGAGATGTTCAGCCCATTATAAAAAATATGGATTTGCATCCATTCCATAATCCCATAAGGTGAGCATTTTCTTAACATTTCCTTGTACCTTTCCCAAGAGTCATACAAAGAGGAGATGCCATTCCTTAACATAGTGATCTTTGCTGGAGGGAAATATCTTGTGATAAAGGTGTCTGAGGTTTGCTTCCATGTTGTTAATGACCCTTTTGGCAAGGAATTTAGCCAGTGTCTGGCCCTTCCTCGTAATGTGAATGAAAGAGTCAAAGGCGAACATCCTCCTTAGAGACGTTATTCACCGTAAATATATCGCACACCTCAACAAAATTTCTCAAATGCTTATATGGGTCTTTATCTTGAAATCCATCGAACTGACAATTTGTTGTACCAATTGAATAAGATTGGGTTTTAGTTCAAAATTGTTTGCAACAACTGGAGGCCAAATAATACTAGACCCTACTCCATCCGAGTTTGGTCAGGTATAATCTGAAATACTTTGTTGTTCGTTCCCGACCATATTTTCTTTTTGGTCAATTCCCACACTTATCTCCACTGACCCCATTTCACTCAAGTTAATTTGTTTGATTCTTCTTTGAAAATTCCTCTCAATTTCTAGATTAGAATTCACCAATGGAGAAGATGTACTTCCACGGGGCATACAATTGTGCTAATGTCCTATAAGATAAATCACCGTAAGCTCAAGGAAGTAGAAAGAAATGAAAATGAAATGAAAGCTAAAATAATGAATAAAATAGATAAGCAAAAAGATATTCATAAATATAGACAATATTAACAAACTCAATTAATAGAGTCCAAATTTTCCTGAAAGTTGTCAGTCCCCTGCAACGGTGCCAAAAACTTGGTTTGTTCTCCACAAATGCACCGGTCGCACACAAGTAATAAAGTGGTACCTCATGAGGGGTAGGGTTGTCGAACCTCAAGGACTGGACTTAAAGTACTAATCTATCTTCTGATGTTCGGTTAAACAAAAATTAGAGTAAGATTGAATTAAGAACTAATAATGAAAGAGTGAATGATGGTAGTGATCGAGGGATTAAGATTTTATTTTCAATAAGAAAAGAGCAATGCACTGGGATGATTCCTATGAGTTATAGTATGATGACTTGATTCTAATGTTTATTAGGTACATTCTATGGTTCAAGTGTGTGCCTTAAAGCAATGTTGCGACTATGGTTCTCAAATACACCAAGTTATGCCAAGATAACTAGATTACCAAAGCAACTGTGTAATTCAAACCATCAAGATATGCAAACATATGATTAAATACAAGAAACCAAAAGAACTCTATAATCATTACTAATCAAGTAGCCAAAGCATATAAAACATCATGGATAGGTACTACGAGGAAAATAAAGATGAAACACTAAAGAAAGAAGACATAACTCCTTTCTCCTCAAGATGATCTTTCTCGCCGAGCTCTGTATGCTTATCCCCACTTCTCTTGTGCCTCTAACTCTTTCTTAATTCCCCTAGAATGCATGGTGAAGCTTGATCTTCACCCTCTTCAAAGTCCTCCTGGTGGAGAGTTGAATTCCCAAACAAAAATGAGAGAAAACCCTAGAAACTAGAGTTAAAAAGGGCTATCTTCAAGCTTGACATGGTCTAAGCAAGATCATGCTTAAACCGTGTTTCCATTGACTACTTTTCATTGAATCCGCTAAGTGTTTGCCTGAGACTTTCAGTGGAAGGAAGCGCGGTCATGCTTGGGCCATGCTTCCATGAACATGATCGTGTTAGGAGCGCTCGTCACGTGCTTCCCTATTGAATAGAATAATAACTCCAGCCTGAGATATTCAGGGGGAGGAACATGAGTGTGCTTCAACCATGTTTGCTCTAGTGTCACTTCCCTGCAAGCCAATTCACTTGATCTGCAAAAACTTGGAAGATTCAGTGGGACAAAGCACGACTGTGCTCTGCCAGTGCTGAGCTTTAACACTTAGCATTTCTTCTATTTTCTCTTGTTTGGTAACCAATATTTACTCCTAATTGAATCAAGCTCCTCTATTCTTGTATCACTAACAAGTATACCTAGAATAGCACCAAATGTATACAAAGATGTGCTAAAAGGCAAGCAAAAGCATGAATTAAAGGTAAGAAAACATGATATGAATTACACTCATCAGTAAACTATGTTGTTTTGTATACTTTGACTTCTTGATTTTAATACTTACGGAGTTCTTTTGGTTTGTTGTGTTAATCATGTGTTTGTATAATTTAATGTGTTTGATTTGCACAATTACTTAGGAAATCTAATTATATTAGCGAAACTTGGTGTACTTGAGAACCATAGATGCAACATTGTTCTTGAGCACACACTTAAACCATAGAATGTACCTGGTAGGCTTTAGGATCAAGCCAGCATGCTATAATTCATAAGAATCATTCCGGCTCATTACTCTTTTATTATTGAAATCTCGATCCTAATCCCCCTGTCACTTCCATAATTTGTCTCAATTATTGCTTGCTCTTAATTCAACATTAACCCAATCTTTGCTTAACTGAATAACGGAAGATAAATTAGTACTTTAAGTCCAGTCCCTATGGTTTGACAACCCTACCCTTTATGGGGTATCAATTTACTACTTGTGTGCGACCCATGCATTTACGGAGAACACATCAGATCATGATTGCCCCGGATTGCAATTTTCCATTCTAGTTGATGTGCGAATATCATGAGTAAAACCTTGAATAGGCATTTTCATCCCATCTATTATGCGAGTAAAACCTTGAATGATGTGCAAAAAAATTACATGCCCACTAAAAATAAACTGCTAGCATTAGTCTTCACCTTTGACAAATTCCGGCCATATCTAGTACTTTCAAAAGTCACGGTCTACGCCAATCACTCTGCACTCAAGTATCTCATGAGTAAGATTGATGCTAAACCATACCTTATTAGGTGGATCTTTGATAACTGTTGATAATTGCTTGTTTATTAGTAATATGAAGTATTCTTTTCTTACATTGATCATTATTTTTCTCAGATTTTATCACTTATACATGTGTATTTGTGTTCTTATGTGCATGTAGGATTGTGAAGACAAGTATGGAAGAAATAAACCAAAGTATATTATGGATGCACTTTGTTGATAAAATCTTGGTGTGAACAAACGTGAAGACACAAGTTGTACTCAAAGACATGTGAGTGTGTGCCAACCTCTGTTGTGCTCGAGTGAACATGCAAATTGGAAGGGCACAAAGGCAGTCACACTCATGTGTTCCGACTTGTGCATTACTAGCAAGACCTTCATCAATGTGACGTTTATTGAAGACGTAATGCACATATGGCCTTGATGAAAAGTGTAGATTCGGGAGCATTTTGGCTGAGTACTGTAGCAGTTTACTACAGTAAAATTATTGTGGCAATTACCATTCACAGACCGCAGAAGAGCAATTCCTGCAGATTCACACGGGTGTGTGGAAATTCCACACGCTTGTGTGGATGCCCAATTTTAGCCCTATTTAAGCCGCATTTTCAGCATTTTTGGACAATCGTTTTGCCCATATTTTCACCATCTTTGGGGGCGCTCGTGGCTAGGGTTTGGAAAGGTTTTGACTAGGTTTTTGGAGTGGTTCTACGCCCTTCATCACCGCGTCCCTTGGAAGATAGTTATTGGTGGAGCTTTCATTGGCACCGATTCGACGAGGTGTGCCCTAGGCTTGATGAGGGAACCCTTGGAGAAGACGCGGCAACTCCACAAGACCATTGAGATGGACACCAAGGGAGTTTTACTTATAGATTATATATTTTTACTTTCGATTTCATTATTGATTGACACACCCCTTTTGTGTTACCCGCAAGTACAAGGGTTTGTCGAAGTAATCAATCCTAGGTGAATGGGTATCGTATCCACAGGGAATAAGGATTAGAAAACACCAAGATTGCTACTTAACTAAGTGAAGATGAAATAATAGTGATGTGGATAAAAATCAATGTAAACAAACTAAAGAAAATAAGAAAGAGACACAATAAAATGAGAGGGAAGGCAATTGATAGAAAGTGGGGTATTCGGATATTGTTCCTCTTAGGATTATTGCTTTAAGTGTAAAACCAACTATTATGTCTCCTAACTGATGCTTAATGAGTCGTGGACATCATTAAATACACGGGCCCAAATCTAAGGTCAACTGTAACTAATTCTACACTATTACCCCGGCAGAGAAATCAATCAGTCTTAGCACCTCACACTGTGTAAAGTTGCAAGAAGTTATAGGGATTCCAAGTGATAAACCCTATTCGTATATGTAGATCTAACTCTTTGGTCCAGGCGAAAGACCCCTAGTTACAATTAAGCCCCAGGTGCTAAAGTCACTTCAACGCTTCGCTCTGTTGCTCATGCAACTAAGCCCCAGCGGAGTTCATCCTTTAGCCCTTCACTCTATTATGACCGCAAGGAACTCTTAGAACATGGAGGTCGGATAAATCGCACCAGAGGGAAAAAGGGACATTCCACTACCTCTCGACTCACCCTTTCGACCCTCTCCAATCTTGCTTTGTCTAACCCTCATGGTGTGTCACTCACTCACAAGGATTGCCAATGTAGACTCTCAACCCTAGTGTCATTCTAAGAGAGAAATCATTCAACAAGCAATCAAGATTGGAACTCAGTTAAAGACATCAATTAAGGAAAGCATAATAAAATGTTAATGAAACAAATACATCCTAGGGTTCACAAATCCAAGTACCCACTAGGGGTTTAGTTTTCCATGGAGTAAAATACAATCAACAATGAAGTTAAAAGTAAAGAGATGCAATCTGTGAATAAAAACCCCCTTTTGTTCATGTTGATGATCTTGTGGAGTAGCCTAGTCCTTTCCAATGGTCCCCTTGTCAAGCCTAGAGCACACCTCGCCGGATCGGTACCGATGAAAGCTCCCCCAATAACTATCTTCCAAGAGAAACGCAGTGTCAAAGCTGTAGAACCACTCCAAAAGCCTTGCCAAAACCCCTCTAAACTCTAGCCTCAAGCCTCTCAAAAGATGGAGAAATGATGAAAAGAAGAATACTAAAATCGGCCTGAATTACAGCTTTATATGGGCTGAAATTGGGAATCCACACGGGCGTGTGGAAATTCTACACGCCTGTGTGAATCTGCAGAAATCTGAATTTCGGTAGGCTGTGAACAGTAATTACTACAGTAAATTGTTATAGTGATTTGCTATAGTAACCTACTACAGTACTGCACCAAAAACACTCCCGAATCCACACTTTTCATCGGGGCAACATAAATAGGTACATGTCTATGCCCTAGATTACGTCGCTTCTTTAATAAAGGATAATATTGATGAAGATCTTGCTAATATTGCACAAGTCAAAATACGCAAATGTGATTGCCTTCGTGCCCCTCCAAACCATGTAATTGCTTGACCACATGGAGGTTGGCATACATTCCCATATTTTTGAGCATAACTTGTGTCTTTACGTTCATTCACTCTAGGACTTCATCAACAAAGTGCAATCGCAATCTACTTTGGCTTCTTTCTTCTCTATTTGGCTCCACAATCCTATATGCGCAAAAGAACACAAAAACACATGCATTAATGATAAAATCTAATAAAAGTAATGCTCATCATAAGAAAAGACAACTTCATATTCTTAGAACACAAGTACTTATCATTGATTGTATCTTGCTTCATGGAGAGCTAAACCCTTAGTGGGTGCTTGGACTTGAAGACCCTAGGATGATTTTGTTTCATTGACCTTCTATTATGTTTTTTTTAATTGATGTTTTAATTGAGTTCCAATCTTTAATACTTGTTGAGTTGATTTTTTCTTAGAGTGACACTAGGGTTGAGAATCTATCTTCGTAATCCTTATTTATGAGTGATACACCATGAGGGTTAGACAATGCTTGATTGGAGAGGGTTGAGAGGGTGAGTCGAGAGGTAGTGGAACGTTCCCTTTCTCCTTCGGTATGATTCATCCTACCTCCGCATTTTAAGAGTTTTTTGTGGTCACAATAAACTGAAGTGCTAAGAGACAAACTTCGCCGGCCCTTAGTTACGCAAGAAACAGAGTGAAGTGTTGAAGTAATCCTTAGTATCTGGGGTTTAATTGTGACTAGGGGTCTTTCGCCTTGTCCAAAGGGTTAGATCTATATTAGGGAATAGGGTTTATCACTTGGAGTCCCTAGAGCTTAAAGCAACCTTACCCAGTGTTAGGCGTTGAGAGTATTCCTTTCCGCCGAGGCCTAGTATAGGGTTTGTCATAGTTGACCTTAGATTTTGGACCATGTGTTTAAGGATTTTCATGACTCATTAAACATTAGTTAGGAGACATAATGGTTGGTTTTGCACTTGAAGCAATAGTCCTAGGGTGAGCAATGTCCGAGTGCCCCATTTTCTGCCGATTGCCTCTCCTTTAATTTATTTGCGCCTTTTTTTTTGTTTATTTCCATTTGCATTGATTTTGTTCACACCACTATTAATTCATCTTCTTCATAGTTAAATAACAATTCTTGTGTTTCGGATCACTATTCTTTGTGGATACGACTACCCACTCACTAGGCTAATTATTACTTCGACGACCCGTGTACTTGTAGTAGATACACATAAGGGGTGTGTCAAGTGTCTTAATGTATATATTTTCTTATATGTATTTTATATACTTAGCATGTATTTTCTTAGGGATTGATGCCTACTTTATGCTTAATCGATTTGTATTTGATTTGTAGGGCATGGAGAAGCTACGGAGAACCTGAGGATACGATTAGGGCAGAAAATGAAGAAAACCAAGTCTCATAGTACTATAGCAATTTACCGTAGCAACTATTGTAGCACATGCATGCTTTTCGGACAAAGTGTTTTGCCCAGCTCATGTAGCCTCTATACTCGGAAGCATGAAGGCCGTATGGACCCTGGCATGCCACGATTTATCAATGTTTTGAGCACTATACACTCTCCATACAACCCCCATATGTCCCCGTATACCCCGGGGGTATAAAAACAGGTTTTTAGCCCTAAGATGTCGATAGCCCTCCGGTCTATAAGGGTAAACTTGGATTAAGTGTACTCTTATCTTGGTATCTTTTTGTATTTAATGCAATCATAGGGATGTTGGTTAGGGAGAAATTCTTATCAACATTCGTATGAGATTAGGGTTCAATTATAGAGAAATTGGGGTTGATCTAATCTAGAGATCCCTTGGTCTAAATCACCCTTGCTATACTTTGTATTTATCGATGTATTATGATGACCCCTCAAGGGGATCCACATTCATAGGCCTTCGTATTTTACTGTAACTCTTGCAATTATCTTACTTTATTCTTTAATTTATATAGCCGTATAGTGTTTATTTTCTTACACCTACTAGAGTAAATCTCCATGCTTAAGATGTTAGGCTAGATAGTAGGTGATGAATAAGTAACAGAAAATCCTTAGCCCTGAGGAATACGATCCTCGTGCCTTTACATGAGGTATTACTTGGTGGTCCCGTACACTTGCTGGGAAGTGACAATGCCCTATTGCGTGTGTACCGCAAGTGCATGGGTTTGTGAAAGTAATAATACTTCGGTGAGAGGGTAGTCAAATCCACAGGGAACAGTGAATAGAAGCACAGAGATTGCTATTTAACTAGAATGAAGATGAGTCGAAAGCGATGTGAATAAGAGTCAATGCAAATGAAAATAAGAAAAGAAGGAGGCACAATTAAAAATAGGAGAGGCAATTGATGATAAATGGGGCACTCGGACATTGCTCACCCTAGGACTATTGTTTCAAGTGCAAGACCAATCATTATAATTCCTAACTAACGTCTAATGAGTCATGGAGATCCTTAAACACACGGTCTCAAAACTTAAGGTCAACCGTGACTAACCCTATACTATGCCTTGGTGGAGAAATCTATCAATCTCGACACCTCACATTATGCTAGGTTACTTTAGGCTCTAGGAATTCCAAGTGATAAACCCTATTCCTTAATATAGATCTAACCCTTTGGTCTAGGTGAAAGACCCTAGTCACAATTAAGCATCAGATACTAAAGTTCACTTCAATGCTTCATTTTGTTGCTCGCACAACTAAACCCCAGCGGAGTTCATCCTTTAGCACTTCACTCTATTGTGACCACGAAGAACTCTTGGTATGTGGAGGTAGGATAAATCACACCAGAGGGGAAAGAGGATGCTCCGCTACCTCTCGACTCACCCTCTCAACTCTCCCCAATCTAGCATTGTCTAATCCTCATGGTGTGTCACTCATCCACAATGATTACCAAAATGGATTCTTAACTCTAGTGTCACTCTACGGGAAAATCAACACAACAAGCATTCAAGATTAGAAATTAATTAAAAACATCAATTAAGGAAAGCATAATAAAAGGTCAAAGAAACAATACCATCTTAGAGTTTACAAGTCAAAGCACCCACTAGGGGTTTAGCTCTCCATGGAGCACAATACAATCAATAATGAAATTAAAAGTAAAGAGATGCAATCCATGAATAAAACCAACATTGAATTCGTGTTGATGGTCTTGTGGAGTGGCCGCTTTTTCTCTAAAGGTCTCATCGTCAAACCTAGGGCATACCTCGCCAGATCGATGCCGACAAAAGCTCCTCCAATAGCTCTCTTCAAAAGAAAACTCAGTATCAAAGGCCATGAACCTCTCCAAAAACCATGGTAAGGCCTCTCCAAACCCTAGCCACGGGTGTCTCTAAAGGTGGAGAAAAGATAGCCAAAAGATGGGGAAAAAGATGCTGAAATCGGGCTGAATCGCGAATTAAATAAGGCTAAAATCGGGAATCCACACGGGCGTGTGGAATTTCCACACGCCCATGTGAATATGCAGGAAATCTGGTTTCAGCGGTCTATGAACATTAATTGCTACAATAATTTCTACACTTTTCATCAAGGCAATATAAATGTGCACACGCCTATGCCGTAGATCGCATTGCATCTTTAAGTAAAATCACATTTGACGGGAATCTTGCTAGCCTCGCACAAGTCGGAACACATGAGTGTGACTGCCTTTGTGCCCCTCCAATTTACATATTCCAGCGAGCATAATGGAGGTTGGCATAGACTCATATGTTTTCGAGCATGACTTGCATCTTCTAGTGTGTTCACTTCAAGATTCCATCAACATAATGCATTTGCAATCTACTTTGGCTTCTTTCTTCTCTATTTGGCTCCACAACCCTATATGCGCAAAAAAAACACAAAAGCACATGTATTAGAGATAAAATCTATTAAAAATAATGCTCATCGTAAGAAAAGAATACTTCATATTTTTAGTACACAAGCACTTATCAGGAAGCACATCAATCTTACTCTTATAGGACATTGATATGGAGATGAAGGACAAACAAGGATTGGAGAACTTAGCTATAGACCACCTATCCATTCTAGAGGATCCCAGAAAGATATCATTAAAATATGGAGACATTGATAACGCCTTCCTTGAGGAATGCTTGTATAGATTCAATACGGTAAGAGATGATGACCCATCTTGGTTTGTTGACTTCACAAATTATTTGGTTGCAAAAATTCTTGTTAAATGGTTTATGTACCAACTAAAGAAGAATTTCTTCACAAACCTTAAGCACTATGTGTGGGAAGACCCATTCTTGTTTAGAAGATGTGTACCATGATTTGAATGATGGGATATTCTTAGACATTGTCACTTAGAACTAGCTGGAGGATATTTTATCGTAAATCAAATAACCAACAAGGTCCTAGAATCAGTTTTTTATTGGTGCATAATCATCTAAGAGCAAACTGGTATGTACAGAATTATGACAACTGGCAACACACAGGTAATCTTTCTTGCAAAGATGAAATGATCCAAAATTTTATTCTTGTATGTGAAATCTTGATGTGTGGGATATTGATTTTATGGGACCATTTTGTGCATTGGTTGGTAACAAGTTTATTTTGGTCATGGTTGATTATGTTTCCAAATGGGTCAAGGCACAAGCTCTCCTGACAAATGATTAAGTTCTTAAAGAAATAGTTTTCTAGAATTGAAACACCAAGGACAATATTAAGTGATATGGGTACACATTTTTGCAATAACAAGCTTATGAAACTTGAGGAGGTACGGAGTTACACATAGACTAGCTACCCCTTATCATCTACAAACAAGTGGGTAAGTAAAAGTATCTAATCGATAGTTGAAACAAATTTGGAAAAGATTGTAGCTCATCATTGTAGGGACTTCTTGGATAAATTATATGATGCCTTGTGGACATAGCAAACCACATTCAAAACACCTATAGTAACTTCACCACACAAATTAGTATATGGAAAAGCTTGTCACCTCCCTGTAGAACTAGAACATAAGGCATATTGGGAAATAAAAAGCTTGAACCTTGGCATTCCCCTCACAAGAAGAAAGAGAAAATTGCAACTTCAAGATCCTGAAGAATGGAGGACAACTGGCTATGAAAATGGTGAGATCTACAAAGAGTGCAGAAAGGGATACCATAATCAATACCTCAGATGTAACAAGGAGTTTTGAGAAGGGTACCAAGTTCTCCTTTTTAACTCAAGACTATGGTTATTTCTTAGTAAGTTAAAATCAAGATTGTTAGGATCATTTATAGAAATGTGAGTATTTCCCTATGGCACCATTGAGATAACTCACCCCAAAATAGGCACTCACAATGTAAATGGCCATCGTCTGAAGTGTTTTATTTTTTTTATTTTTTTGGGGGAGAAGAGAGGGGTGGGGATTAATTGGACTAACAAGGGAGAGGAATTTGACCTATCAGAGCAACATTAAGGTAAGAATAGGTACGTCAGGCTCGTGATGTAAAACAAGTGCTTCTTGGGAGGTAACCCAAGTAGTTTTCTAAATTTTAGTTCATTTACTCTCAATTTTCAATATTATTCATTAGTTAATAAGATAACAAAAGTAGTAATTAATATTAAAATATGAAATTGGCTTACCCGCACTAAATTTTATTAGCAAAACATGATTAGGAATCTAGTACTATCAGTAGGAATTATTTTCATGCTATTTTACACGGGGAAAATCTTTAGACTGTGAGCATCACAATGGGCATAGTAAACCTGTTGTATTCATTATAATACCTAGGCAGAGAGTCACGCTTTTCTAGAAAAATTGAGTCTACAATGGGCTTACAATGCTCATTTTAACGGCTATGGTAACATAGCACGGGTGTTCCACAAAGCATGCAGTAACTCTGGGTTAAAAACAATACTCGTTGCCTGGCCATGGTGAACACAACTAGCCCTAGAATGGCCGTTGCCAACACTTAGAAATTTTGAGCCCCAACCTAGTTGAAAATGGCCCATAAGAGGCTTATAACGGCCATGGTGCCTCAAAGAGGCTGATGTATGAACAACAACTGTTGTTTGGTCTATATTAACCTCATTATAAGGAGAAATAAGGTCACCGATGGTCGACTCTTGGCCTTTATCACTCAGCACTCACTTCCCTCTCTGCCACTTTTCCAGAGATCCTTTCCTGATCTTTCCTTATTGATTCTGAGGAGCTTGGGCTTGTTTCTGCATGATTTAGCAACATATCTACTTGATTCTAGCCGTGGAAAAACTTTTTTTTTCGGTCGATTTCATAAGAACTTTTCCAAACATTTTAAATAACGATTTTATAATGTTTAAATGGCATGAAGTTGTTTAATGATTCTTGATGAATATTTTAGGAAAATTTCCATCGAAATTGAACAATGTGTAGGAATTTTTCACCATAGTCAGAAATCACAACGGTCGTTCCTCAATGAATAATAGCCGTTATGATGACCATTGTGTTCAAAAATTAAATAAGGGGATAGATGAGCCACAATGGGCATTGTCCACCCATTGTCATCCATTATGAGAATTTTCCCACTCATCTCACCTCAACAACACCTGAGAATAGGATGAACCCTGTTGTAAACTGGCCATTGCTCTACTCTAGGACATAACGGATGTACCACAGGCATTGTGTACCCGTGATGGGCTTTGCACAGTGCACAGCTGAGCTGCTGAGCCACATAATGAGTCATTATGTACCCGTTGTGATAATTGATAAGTACTTGAGTAAACATGTTTCTTTATATGTTTTATATTCTTTTAGTATCATTTTTATCATGGTTTGTGTCTTATAAATTGTATTTGATGTTCTTTTGTGCAAATAGGTTGTGAAGGCATTCAGAGAAGAAAAAGAAGCAAAGATAGATTATGAAGGCACATTTTGGGACTTTTTGTGCAACATAAGGATCAAGACACAAGAGAAGCTCATACACATGTGGGTGTGCACCAACGTCCAAGAGAATTAAAGCTAAATTGTGAGTTGGATGGGCACAAAGTAGTCACACTCCCATGTCCCAACTTGTGTGAAGAATTCAAGAACTTTCCCAATGATGATTAGATGACAAGAAGCCTCATAACCTACCACACAGACATGTTCTTGTCCATGTGGCCTCAAGAGAAGAATGTTGGAGCCTTGTTTATGAAGAGCACTGTAGCAGATTAACTGTAGTTATTTCACTATAGTAGCTGTTGTAGCTGTGGAGAGTTTTCGAGACAAACTTTTATTTGACTCATGTGGCCTCTATATGGGTCCTTATTAGACTTGTATGCTCCCTAGTATTAACCTTGGTATAGGTCGGAAATTTTGGGTATTTAAAGGCTCTTCTATGGCAAATGAAGTGGACTTTTCCTTGGCCTTTTAGGCCGTCATCACCACACTTTCTTGAGGTCTTCCAGGCATCTTTTAGCGAAGATCCATGTGGGAAATGAGTATACATCATCACTAAGAGGAAAAGGAGCAAAGGATAAGAAGTTGGAGTGAAGATCTAAGCCATCATTGCAAACCATTCAAAGCTTCATCCATTGAACAGGATTAAGATCATAGAGGGAGTTTTCTTGCTTTTTTATTGTATCTCTTTTACTTGTTTGTTGTATAAGTATATCTCATCATGAGGGATTAACTTTTTGTGGTGTTTGGATTTGGATGAAACCGAGGGTTTATATTGCATATTGTTATTACTTAATTTGATAGTTGTTTAAGATTCAATCTATTGTGCTTTGCATGTCTTGAGCTATAAAAGGAGAAATATATAGTTATTCTTGAATTGTATTTGTTGGCACAAGAGTGTGCTTATACTAGGTCATACATAGATTGAAAGGGGATACTTGTATCTATATGCTAAGAGATTGGGTGTTGGTAGCCCTCCAATGTTAGGTTTAATAAAAAAAAAGTAGGCTTACTCCTATTTAGAGATTTCCTTGAATTGCAATCATAGGAGCATTGATCTGGAAGAAATTTAGATCACCACTCATATAGGATTAGTGTTTAGACTCTCTAAGAGGTCTCTGGGTTAATTATCATTATTACATCTTTAAACCATCCTAGTTTGGGCCTTAATAACAACTCTAGTGGGATTCCTTGTACGAACACCCCATTCTTATGCTTGACACTACTTTGTTCATTTATTTATGTGTACTAGTATCCCGACCATAGATTAGTTAGTTTACTTTATTTTATTTGTTCTTATTATTAAAAATTGTAGGCAAGATAATAGATGAAGAGTGAGTAATAATACTTTCTTGGTCTCGCGGAATACAACCCCTGTGCCACAATAGGGTATTACTTGGTGATTCTGTATACTTGAGGTGAATCAATCATGTAGCAAACCACTATTCATGCAACCGAGTGAAAATTCCACTCGGTCATGTGGATGGTTCTATAGCCCACATAGGCTCATGGAAGGCTCACACGGTCCCGTGGAGGCACGTGACATACATGGGTTTTGAGTATAAATAGACCTTTTTGCCCTATTCTTTAGAGGCATTTTGGAGAGCATTTAACATGCAAAGCGGCTAACGTTTTGAGAGGAGGCCTTTGGTAAATTTGAGGGGCATTCTTCACCAAAATTGATAGATTCCTTCTTCATCATAGCATTAAGGAAGCCATTGGTGACCTCGCTTTAGAGAGGATTCCTTTAAGATGCAGAGTGACCAATCTGGGCTGTCATCATGAATTCAAGAGGGTTTTATTCCATGGTTTTCATTGATTTACATTTCATTACTTTTTTTGTAATTTGTCCTATGGAGGGTGAAACCCTAGTAGGTACTTGGACATGTGAACCCTAGGATCTTATTTTTGTATTGATTTACTTTGTATTTTCTTTTAAATCTGAGTTTAATTGAGTTTTAATCTTGTTTTCTCATTACTTGCTTGCCGTATTAATCTTTGTGGTTGATTGGTTTTCATGAGTTGTTTGCCTTGGTGAGAGAGAGAGAGATCTCCATTAGGGTTAGAACTCTAAGATTAGAGAAGGTTGAGAAGATAGTCATGAGATAGTGGAGTATCCAATTTTCCCTCCAATTAGTACTTTCGATCTCCATATTCCCTAGGCTTTATGCAGCCATATTTGGTGTAAGGCATGAGATTGAGAGATTTCTCTCCCTGGACCTTGTAGGGGACTTAGGAACCTTTCACTTAGAAGTAGGGTTAGGTCTATTCTTAGGAATCAGATGTACTTTTAGGAATTGCTAGAGTTTATTGTGGGCATAAGTGATGTGAGGTGTTGAGATTAAGGGATTTTTCTACAAGGACCTCATAGGAGACTAATATCGGTGATCTGGAAGCAGGGGCATATTGTTCTTGGATTTCATCAACTCGATTAACTCGATTTAGAAACATTTATATGTCTTGCACTTCATATTAGATCCTAAGGGGAGTATTACCCTGGTACCTCATCTTTATTGCTTGAGACTTCCTTCATTTCTACTCTTCCTTGCTTGCTTGATATATTCATATTCTCTTGATTAAGTCTATTTCACCATATTCTTGATTCTGACTAGATAACTTAGAAGTTATTACTACTAATTTTTCTATTCCCTATAGATTTGACTACCTGACTCATTGGATACTTTATTACTCTGACACATGTGTACTTGTGGTACATGCATGCAAGAGATGTGTTAACAATCCAGAGAAACATCACGACCTTGATAACGGGCATTGTGAGACCGTTACTATTATATAACAGCTGTGATGTACGCGTTGTGCAACCGTTGCTTAGTCTTGCATTACATTTTCTGCATTCTTTTAATTAATTTTTGGTAGTCTATCTGAATTGCATCATATGGATTAAATGAGAACTTCCCGTGGTCTACAGGTAGAGATCGAGAATAAGAAGATCAGAGAGTTATCTCGACCATCAGTAGCGCGGTTCAGGGATCTCGAATAGCATGTTTGCTATAAGAGGATCATCGACCAGAGGTTCATTGCAGGGCGTTGGATAGATTGGCCAATGCTTGAGCGCCTATGTCTCATCGATGAGGTACGAGACCTTATTTTAGTATAGGGCTGGGTATTAGTTTTTCGGTATCAATGAACTAACTTAGTCTGAGCTCACGATGGAGGTCATGATCTCTTTTGAGCTTGACTGTACAATTACTAGCTTGCGGCATCAAAAGACAATCAGTTTCCAGATGTATAAGGAGGAATATATGATGTACTACATGGATTTTTCTGATCGGATGGGATTATTAGATGTGGAGTATAACCACATAGCATTGTACTGAGAGGTCCATATTGACCTATCGGTCAACTTGAGCACAAATCAAGTACGGACCCAGACACTTCATGGTTTGCAGGACCTTGAAGTGTCTACCTTACTATGCCTAGTGTTTTGCTACCTACACATCATCTTGTCACAGACACTAAGCGAGTAAGGAGACACCATGATGTGTTGTGAACCAATGAGATATCTACTTCCTGTGAAGCATAATAGCTAGGGAGCTAATTCATATCGATCACACGCTATCTTGCCAATTAAGACATTAGTCTTACGACCCTCACTTGGCGACTATATTCTTGGTATGTACATCACAAGGCTTGCATGGGGGCTTGGACTGATCAATTACTGTGCAGGCATGCACCGTGTAGGGATCATGCTACCTCTTAGAGTCATGATGCTTTGGGCCATGTGTATTATTAAGCAGCGGGCCATACCCCTCGTGGTGTAGTACCGTTTGTCCATTAGATTGACTCTGAGTCTTCGAACGATAAGCGGTTTGTCCTAGAGACCACCGCCACCGTAGTTTCCCTAATCCCGGCTCCAACTCTTGTTATTGTTGGTAATGTTGCTGCTCCTCCTCCTATGACTACCATACCATCTACATCAGCTTAATCAGGTTTTGAGGAGCACTTGACCCATCTCGAGGAAGGTCAAGTGAGGATTAAGGGTCTACTATGATAGATCCTGGTACATCTGCAGTGCCAGGACCCCTCGACTACTCTAGCGCCTACATCACCTATTATTATAGTTCTAGTGGTACTGGAGTCTCCTTTAGCTTCATCGATACCCCAAGAACTTCATCAAATATATATAATGCAAGACTTTTTGTGTATGACTCCACCTCTTTGATTTTCATATACTACTTTTGTAATTTTATATTTTAGTACATTGTATACTTTATTACAACAAGGGGCACTTGCCCTACTGTGTTTGTACTTTCTAATCTTAGTGGATTTTATTTTACAATAGTATATAGTTTTGTTTTATTTGTATTTAACTACCCCATTTGTGTTTTATCTGGGTTTGAGGTGATCGGGTGTTATTCTGGCCTGCACAATTTGTTTCTTGGACAAAGGTAACTTTATTGCTCTAGTTAGCCAAACAAAGAAATCACGGGAGTACTTGATAAGTGCTTATGTGATAGGAATGCGAAGTATTCTTTTCTTATGATGAGCATTACTTTTCTTGGGTTTTAATGCTAATATGTGTGTATATATGTTACTTTCATACATATAGGGTTGTGAAGCCAAATGTTAGAGCAAAAGCCAATGTAGATCGTGAATGCACCATTTGGAGGAAATCTTGAGAAGATTCAAACGTGAAGACATAAGTCGGGTTCAAGATGTGAGAACGTGTGCCAACCTCCTTCTATTCAAGTTAGAACAATGATTTGGAGGGGCACAAGGGCAGTCATATTCAAGCATTCCGGCTTGTCCATATATAGCAAGATCTCCATCATTGTGCCCGTTTATTGAAGAAGCAAGGCAATCTACAACGTAAATGTGTGCTCGTTTGCGTTATCTCGATGAAAGCATGGATTTGGGAGTGTTTCGGGCCGGTACTATAGTAGGGTACCGCAGTAGGGTACTGTAGCATTTTACTATAGTAGGGACTGTTCACAACCAACCAAAAATGAGTTGAACAGAGAATCCACACGGGCATGTGGAAATTCTATATGCCCGTGTGAAAAATCCATAGGGGCATGTAGATTCTAGATTCCAGCCTTTTAAAAGCCGATTTCAGCCCCGATTTCATCATTCTTTTATCCATCTTTCCCCAACTTGAGAGAGGGCGGCGATTAGTGTTTTAAGAGGATTTGTCTAGGGATTTAGAGAGATTCTATGGCTCCAACAGTGCGCTCCATTTGGAAGAAGTTAGTGGGAGAGCTTTCGTCGGCCCCGATCCGGCGAGGGGTATCCTAGGCCGGACAAAGGTACCCTTGTGATGAATAGAGGACTCTCCACAAGACCATCGCCACGACTATCGAGGGAGTTTTCTATGGATTCTTTGCTTTTATATTTGATTTTATCGATTGTAATTAGCTCCATGGAGAGCTAAACCCCATAGTGGGTACTTGGATATTTGTGAAACCTAGGATGTTTTCGTTTCATTGAACTTCTTTATTATGCTTTCAATTAATTGATGTTTTATTTGAGTTCCAATTTTGTATGCTTGATTATATGAATACTCCCCTAGAGTGACACTAGGGTTGAGAGTTCTTGTTGGTAACCCTTGTGAGTGAGTGACACACCATGAAAATTAGACAAAACTAGATTGGAGAGGGTTGAGAGGGTGAGTCGAGAGGTAGCAAAGCATCCCCTTTTCCTTCCGGTGTGATTTATTCTACCTCTGTTTTCTGAAGCTCTTTGTGGTCATAGTAGAGTGAATGGACTAAGGGATGACCTTCCGCTGGGGCTTAGTTGCAGGTGTAATGGAGTGAAACATTGAAGTGATCTTAGCATCTAGGGATTAATTGTGGCTAGGGACTTTCCACATGGACCAAAGGGTTAGGTCTATGTCTAGGAAGAGGATTTATCACTTGGAATCCCTATAACTCATTGCAATTCTATACGAGTGTGAGGTTGAGAGGTTATTCATTTTCTCCTCTGGGACATGTATAGAGTTAGGCATGGTTGACCTTAGATTTGGGACTATGTATTTAAGGATCTCCATGAGTCATTATTGCATTAGTTAGGAAGCATAATAGAGGGTTTTTGCACTTGAAATGATTGTCCTAGGCGAAACAATATCTGGGTACCCCATTTTTATTGATTGCCTTACCTTCTCCTTTACTTGTGCTCTCTTTCTTGTTTCTATTACTTTTGTTATTTTACATCTTATCACACAAATCACTATTCATCTTTCGCTTAGTTAAGAAACAATTTAAGTGTCTTTACTCCTACTCTTTGTGGATACGATACCCACTCATCTGGGATTTATTACTTCGACAACCCGTGCACTTGTGGGATATACGCAAGGGGAACTTATCAGTACTAATGACCATATACTTTCTTATTATATATCACTACACTTGTGTATGCATGCGTACATTGGGGACAATATACATCATTAAGTGTGGGAAGGGAGTGTATATTTACTTTTTCTTTGCACTTTATTAAGAATTTCGTGTTATACTATACTATCTATCTTGTGAAATTTCCTTTTTAAGGTTCTTGTACCTTATACACATGTTAGTATTGATCTTTGAAAGCAATGCACTTACTTATTGGAGTTTCCTTGGTTTACGGACAAGATATGCTACACTAGCAATTCTTTCATTCCCTCTCAAGAGTTTAACTGGTCTGTGAGTCTTTACTAGTGAGTGATGTTTCATAATGGGGGTATGATCAGCACTTACTTTATTGCTCTAAGATAAGGTATATTTATAGCGAAAGGAGCTACTTTCTTTGTAGTGCTAGTTACTACAAACAAGTCAGATATAAAGTGTATGCCCTAATGGAAGAAAGGAATACCTCCTGAGAAGTGTGAAAGCTACTGACAATGAAAAAACAGAGAATATAAAAAGAAAGTGTTTTAAAGGGTAATCATGTATAAAAATTATGAAAAGTGTAAGAGGAGACTGAAGAAAACCCCAAAAAAGCTCCTTTACACAATCTAGACTATAAGATAGTGGACTAGGAGACCAACACTTGGGAAAGTACTTTTCATCATATAGCAAACTACTCTTTGTAGAGGAATAATCATGCTGCCTAGCATTTTAATATTCCCACATACTACTGAAATTTCATATTTATTGCTTGAAATCAAGCACTTATTATTTATTCTATTTTTATTAGTTTTATTTGCTTGAGGACAAGCAAAATCTAAAATGTAGGGATATTTGATAAGTGCTAAACTGATCATATTTCCTACATCATTTAAAATGCATTTAGCATGAAATTATACTTGTTTAGCACCTCATTAGTATGAAATTTCATTCTTTTGTTCATAACAACATTTATTTCAATTTTAGGTAGAAAGAAACAAATTCGGGGATGTTTTGAAGAAAAATGAAGTAAGTTGCTAAATCAAGGCTGTACTATGACTCACAATAGGCATTATGGCAACTCACAACACCTGTTGTTAACATTCATCACTGCTGTGATGAAGCCGAGGTAGCATGAGCTCACTAGTAGCAACATAGAAGCAATAATGGCCTCACAATAGCTGTTATGAAGTTCATAACAGCAGTTGTCCAGACACATAATGCCTAAAGATAGTGGCAGGATGCCACCTGGAGCCCAAGTAACAACTTACTCACAACGAGCATCACAATACACATGATGAGGTCGTGGCGGGCCGATTACTATAAATACCCTAGTATTCTGTAGATTCAGGGAGACTCTTTTACTGAATAACCTAGGGTAGCCGGATTTCTAGAGATCTGAGTAGTGGGAGAGGTGTTTCTTCCATATTCTAACAGATTCCATTGGGTTTCTCAAGAGTACGTCAATGAACATTGATAAGTACTTGAGTAAACATATTTATTTATATGTTTTAATGAATTGAGCATCATTTTTTATCATGATTTTTGTTTTATAAATTTTATTTGGTGTTCCTTTGTGCAAATAGGATTATGAAGGCCTTTAAAGAAGAAAAAAGAGCAAAGATAGGTCATGAAGGCACATTTTAGGAGTTTTTTGTGCAACAAAAGGATCAAGACTCAAGAAGAACTCGTACACATGGTGGTGTGTGGCAACTTCCAAGAGAATTCAAGCAAGATTGTGAGTTTGTAAGGCTCAAAGGTAGTCACACTTCCATGTTTTGACTTGTGTGAAAGATTCAAGAGCCTTTCCAATGATGATTAGACGATGAGAAGCTTCATAACCTACCACATAAACGTGTGCCCGTCCATGCAGCCTTAAAACAAGATTGTTGGGGCATTGTTTATGAAAAGCATTGTTTACGCGACCGAGTGAAAATTTCACCCGGTCGTGTGGGCAATTCTACAGCCCACACGGGACCTTGGCGACTCACATGGTCATGTGAAGACACTTGACAGACACGGGTTTTTGAGTATAAATAAACCTTTTGACATATTCTTTGGACACTTTTTTCACAATTTTTGAGAGGCAAAGCAGTTAGGGTTTGGAGATGAGGTCTTTAGCAAATTTGGGTGGTTTTCATTACCAAATTTGATAGATTCCTTTTTCATTATAGAATTTAGAGGGTCATCAGTGACGTAGCTTTAGAGAGGAATCTTTCAAGATGTTGAGTGACCCATCAAGGTCATCATCACAAATTCAGGGGGTTTTATTACATGGTTTTCATTGATTTACATTGTATTATTTGTTTTGTAATTTACCCCATGGAGGGCTAAACCCTAGCAGGTACTTAGGCATGTGAACCCTAGGAATTTATTATTGTATTTATTTACTCTGTGTTTTCTATTAAATCCAAGTTTAATTAAGTTTTAATCTTGTTTTCTTATTGCTTTCTAGCCTTATTAATCTTATGATTGATTGATATGCTTGATTTGTTTGCCTCTTTGAGAGAGAGGTTTCCACTAGGGCTAGAACCTCAAGATTGATGAGAGTTGAGAGGGTGAGTCATGAGATAATGGAGTGACCCCTTTCCCTTCTAATTAGTACATTCTATCTCAGTATTGCATAGGCTTTATGCAACCATATTTGCTATGAGGCATGAGTTTGAGAGATTTCACCGTTGGGACCTTGTAAGGTGTTACAGATCTGTCATCTAGAAGTAAAGTTAGGTCTATCCATAGGAATTGGGTGAACTCTTAGGAATCCCTAGAGTCTATTGCGGTCATATGTGGTGTGAGGTATTGAGATTGAGCGATTTCTTCACCGAGACCTCGCAGGGGATTAGTATTGGTGATCTGGAGGCAGGGACCGATTATACTTAGATTTCTTTGACTTGATTAACTGGATTTAGAAACACTTTGTAAATCTTGTGCTTAATATTAAATCCTAGAGGGCGCATTGCCAGGGTACCTCATTTTCATTAATTAATACTTCCTACATTTTTACTCTTCCGTGGTTACTTGTGATATTTATACTTTTTGTGATTAAGTTCATTTCATTGTATTCTTGATTTCGACTAGACAACTTAGAAGTAGTTATTACTTTGACACCCATGCACTTGCGGTACACGTACGCAAGAGGTGTGTCAAGCATCATCGGAGAAGATCGCGCATAATAGGTATCTTCAAAGATCATTATCATAAGGGTGTGAGTGACACATATCATTTGGACAATCTTGGGATCCTCTAATCCCCAATCTTTGGAGAAATATTAGAGGGAGTTAGTTTAGTAATACATTAAGAGTTTATTTATTCGTTATTTTTGTCTTGTGGGTATCTTGTGTTTTGATGTTTTGTTTGTTATGATCCATAAGAACTTAATTCAAGGAGAATTGTATGTCTAAGTCCCACGGTTATTATATATGAATCTTGATTAATTAATAAAAATTATTCTAGTTTTTGTAATTATTGCATGGTCTTAATTACTTATTATTGTCAATATGGATGAGGATGATATGCCCCCATATTAATGGCACCCATGCCATAATAGATCTATGCATGTTCTAAGAGGTTAGACATAGCTAGGTTTCGAATTAGAGATTGATTGTCCGTTAGGCTTAGGGTTCTAATTAGTCTCTTATCATGGGATTCCGCACTTAAGGCAAACATAGGAGGTTGGAGTGGAAGAGATTCGATCTTAAGTTCCTAATGATTTAGATGTAGCCGCCATGGCTTATTGGGGCTAGTAGGCCTTTGAATTCCCTCAGTTCAAACCTTTAACACAATTGACACTTAACGCATATCATAATTAATAATCAAGATAACTATAGCTCCTAACTCCATCTAAGTGTGCTTAACATCGTCTCTAATTGCATTGTTTAATAGTGTCATATATGTAAACTAAAGAAAGCACACAACTGATTAGGCTATTGATTAATTGAAAATGAAGTAATAGAAGCCTTTAGCCATTCCTAGGCGAAATACAACCCTCGTGTTCAACCATGAGGTATTACTTGACAACCTGCACACTTGCGGTATCATAGAGCAATTGTAGTATTTAGTGCATACTTGCATGCTTACATAATTGCATAATTTACACGCTCATAACCCGTTCGCTAGTTAGCCTCTGTAAATGTGGAGGTTGAGGGAACCGGGGGAGTTGATCTCACCTCTGCAATGGCTATACCTAAGGTAGATACCTCGAGTCGTTTCCTCTTGGCTGGCCCAAACGCTCCCTCTTCGCTCTAATTATTCTGCATGAGAAACATATAATGTTTAGAATGCAAAAATACCAATTTTGAACAGTACTGTAATGTTTATGACTTGCTTACGGAAAGCTTATGGCCGTAAGCATCCAAGAAAGTCACTTTTACGGCAACCTTACTGCTGTAAGCCATAGGCTTAGGCCGTAAGGGTCCCTCCTATACAATAAAGCTCCAAAATTTACAAAATTCGATTCTTCATGATCATTTAAGCATTTCTTAATATTCATATGGTTGTCCCTATGCAACAAATCAATAAATAAACTCAAAAATCATGAAAATGATGATTACATTTTATGCGAAGAAGAAAATGGAGAAACCATCGGTGGGAAGCTTAAAAATCTGTCCAATTCCACTTGAAAACACTCAAAAGTAGAAGAGGAAGACTAAGGGAAGAGAATGGGAGGAGAGACGAATGCATGCAACCAAGAATCCAGTGAAAAACAATTAGGAATGAAGATTAAAGGTCACCGATGGCACTTAAACCCTAGGTGCACACTGGCAGCTTATGGGTGTAAGTTGCGATGGTTAGTCTCTCTGAATGAACAATTATGGGGTACTTACAATTGTAAGGCCTACCCCACAAGGGTACATCTCCTTTTTACAACCTAGGTTACGACCGTAAAAGGCTTAGCATTGTAGTCCGTAAGGTTCTTGTCTTGCTCTTACGGGCTGGCTTAAGGGCATAAGATACCCATAAGGAACTTAGGTTGAATTCCCCAGAAGATTACAGGTCGTAAGGATTTAAGACATAATCATAATATGCTCTTGATGACCCTTACGGCCTCACTTATGGGTGTAACCCTCCCATAAGGAACCTCTGAATTGTGATCTCCAAGTCTTACCGGCCGTAAGTGCATTTATAAGGCTCTTTGAATTCCCTTTGCGGGGTGGCTTACAGGCATAAGATGCCCGTAAAGCTATCTGTTTGAGGATCACTATCCTTCCATTTTTTTTTTACTTTTTACAGAAACCCTTATTGCCTTCCACCGTTATTCGTATTTCAGTGCTCAACCACCCTTTACCATCTTGTCAAACCTTACACCATTCTCCACTGGTCCCTATTTTCTGAAGGTTTGTGTATCTATTACCTTTGGTTTTTCATTTATTGAAGTTTAGTGATGGGGCATTGAAGTGAGATGGACTCAAGTGCAGTGGATGTAGTTTTTTTTTTTTTTCATCTATTTAAGTTCTTCATTATTATTTTTGTAGTACTATGGTTTTTTTTTTCTTGTAGAGTGAAGATGTGTTCTTGTAGAATGAATATTAATAGTGAATGTTGGATGTTTTATTTGAATGGATGTAGCAATGCTGAATTGTACTAATGTATGTGGTAATAAGATTAATAGTGAATGTTGAATGTTTTATTTGAATAAATCTTGAAATTGTATTATAATTTAATTATTTTAATTTAGTTTTGTGGTATAAAAATATAGTATTCATTATTTAAATTTAAAAAGAAATATTTTTAATGATGAATTAAATATTTAATATTTTTAGTTTGAATAAATATTTTATTAAATTTAGTAATTATTTTAAATTAGTTTTAATAAAGAACATTAGATAATTAGGGGTAATAATAGAAATGGGGGTAATCTCACCATCTCACTTACATGGTGACTATACTCTTTCACTTACATCAAAACAAATAAACAAAAAGTAATTACAACATTTCTAATTATAACAAACAAAACAACAATGATTATAAGTGAAAATATAGTATTTTCACTTATATTGTAATTAAACCTATATGGAAATAGAATTACAAACAACCAAACACCTAAATGAAGCATAAAAGTTTTAAAATCTTATGATTGTAATCATAATAATTATTTACTGTAATATATTAACATTAAAATGTTTTCAATTTAATACTTAATTAAGTTTATATATTTTAACAACTAACTTTTTAAAAATTAAAGATAATAAATTAAGTTAATTTTTTAATGCTTAAATTAATTTTCTATCTTCTACCAACTAAACAATCTATTTGTAAGAATATTGTTTCCTTTAATAATTAGGGTTCAAATTTTCTATTGTTCAAAATTTCTGTTATAAATGGAGATTCTTTTCTAAATTTCTAATTAATTCATATCGTTAGTCTTTTTGTTGTCTCTACTGAGTTCTAATTTGCAATTCTTACCAATGAAGTGATAAAGAGTCCCAATTACGTATTTTCTTCCTGGCAGATCTTTTATATTTACTCCTTAGATTAAGAGATCTATTGCCTTAACCTTCTTCTTTAATTTCTTACTAGGCATTATCCCTGGCTTCACATTAGAGTTTTTTAAATTTTGTGAGGATTCTCTGAGGCAATATCATATATAAAATAATATAATTAAACACCTACTACCATAGAAATTAATTTATACCTTGATTTCAAAGTCTTATGGGCATTTCTTGCATAAATAATTAGGTGTAATTAATGTTTTTCAATTATTAATATTATAAGTAATATAAATAAAACTTAAATGTTATAAAAAATTAAAATTGTTCCTTAAAAAGTTGAGATTATACATCTAACAACTCCTACCATCGAAACTATTTTATATCTTGTATTTCAAAAGTCTTATGGACATTTATTGCATAAATAATTATGTGTAATTAATGTTTTTTAATTATTAATATTATAAATAATATAAATAAAAACTTAATTGTTATAAAAAAAATTAAAATAATTCCTTGAAATGCTCTCGTAGTAGATTATACATCTACTTTAATAGTATGTATAGATATTAATTTTTTTTAATGCCATTTCTTTAGTGTATATTTGAACAATTCAAATTATGATGATATTTTTGGCTTGGCAATGGATAACAAAAATTAAAAAATTTATTGTATTAACTTTAAATATTGGCTATAACATAATGCTACCTTATCATGATATTGATGGTTTGTATTTATTTTTGGAATTGAAAGCATTAAGTGGCCGTTTGGTTACCCCTTCATTGTCGACCAGGTAAATGTTACCTCATTTGTTATATAGAATGGAAATATCATATTCCATAATGTGACAACTTAATCAATACTACCCGAAATGTGATTACAAACTCAATAGATGTTAATCTCACATTCCTCACTGGGAATGTGAATTTTTTCTTTTATATCCTTTAAATTCAATAAAATCTCAAAACTATTAATTTTCTACAAAGTCAAAATAAGTAAAAGTTTATATCTATTTAAAATAGGTGAGTTTGACTTAATTAATATTAATAGAATTAACTAAATTAAAATTAAAAATCTAATTTTTAATTATAAAAAATATTTCATATTAAACAATTTCAATATTTACTTCAAAATATGATTAGCTTTATATATTTACTGCTTATTAAGGGTATTTTTATAAAATATAATTTGTAATAAAATATTCTAGTTAATTAAACAAAAATTGCACATATTCCTAATATTGACGTGGAATCATATTCTTAGTAATCATACTCGTAGCTTTAAAATAAGATTCTATGAACCAAACAACTCCTATAAAAGTGGTGCAATTAAAAATAATACCTCAATTAGCATAATAAAAAAAACTCAATTCTTTTCCAAATGCATATATTTTTTGCATGTATAATAATTTTAACAATTACTATAAGGTCATTAACCACCAAAGTAAAACATATATATTTGCTTGAGTACCCCTGCCCCAAGTAATGATATATATATATATATATATATATATATATATATGTAGGCTAAGGGAGGAGGATAGGGGTAAGCACCCCTTCCCGTCAACTCCTCTCTCTCTCTCTCTCTCTCTCTCTCTCTCTCTCTAGTTTTTTAAAAATTTTAAAACTTTTCCAAATTAATACTAATCTTAAAAAAATAATATTTTTAAAAAAAAATTAACAAAAAATTTCTTATTTGACCCATTGGTATATTACAAAGTAGCCTATGTATTAGAAAATTATTTTTTTTTTCAAAAATCTACTATTTAGCACCTTTGTTTTTTTACAAATTAGTTTATATAGTATAAAAATTATATATATAGAAAAAATTTTGTTAAATTTTATTATTTGACCCCTGACTTTTATAAACTATGATATAATATATAAAAATAATTTTTAAAAATTATTTATAAAAATATATTGTTTACATCTTTGGCATTTTACTTGATCGCTCCTAAAAAGGATTATGACTATGTTTATATGGCCATCATTATAATTTTTATTAAATTAGGTGGATCAAAATGGTAAGGGCATGTACACTTACGAATATATATATATATATATATATATATATATATATATATATATATATATTTGTAGAGAGAATTTTGAAAATTTGTTTTTAGTTTCCGGAATCAACTAGCCCCCTTCATCTTCCTCCTAGTTCCACCATTGCAACCAACCCTGAAGTGCATGACCTTTGTTATAACTTACTTTTGTGTATTTCAACTTTCCATTCTAAAATATCTCTATTTTAGCAATGGATTCATTATGTAAATGTATAGTCCATACCATTCCCTCATGGACAGAGGATAATCTTGATTTGATTTCTCCATCTTAAAATTATTTATCTCATTGTAAGGAACATGCAAAATGCTATTGCTTCAGCTTCATTCTTATAAATAGTTATAATTTTTTGACTGGAGTAGGGTTGTCAAGTTGTCCCTAACACAATGTGGAACCTGATTGCCCACCCTAACAGGGCTGGGGTCAAGACTAAAATTCAGGGAATGAGATTGGAGCCGGGGAGGGGATGTAAATCTCTATCAAGGATACAGACAAGAAATCCTTTTCCTGCCCTACCCTATCAATGAATGTATAATTTTGATATTATATAATAATATTATAAAAATATTTATATAAAATGAAAAATATATTATTAAAAGATAATATATTTGATGTATTTAATAGATGCAAGAAAAACCAAAGAATAGAAACCCTAAACCTCGGTAATCTCCGTAAGAACAGGTACATGAAAAATTTTAAAATGCTTAGATTTAACTGACTCTTCCTCTTTTATAATTTGGAAACTTATGACTTCTAAAATTATAAGAGCAAATATGAATTAAAATTAAAAATACAATCTATGCTAAAACAACTATGAAAATTGAAACATAGACCACCAATGGTAAAAAAAAAACTACGTGAAATATGGCATTAAAATGTATAAAATTTTAAATGTTACGAATGAAGTTTAGAACAAAACGGAGAATTTGAACATAATTTGATACTTTTGTAACTTGTATGTCGGGAACAAAAATTAATGTATGCATACATATTTAGCTTACTTTTAAGTTCATAGCTTAGCTTAAGTACCACTTTATTTCTTTAAGAGAACTAATTATTCAAGTTGTATGACTCAAACGGTCACAATTTATGTGCTATTAATTAAACATTATTTGATTTATAACTACCAAATTAGTCAAATTATAAAATAAATAAATAAATTTATTTTCTATTTTATTTAATTGAAATAATAACTTTAGGTAAACCAAATCTTTATTGAGTATAAAATAACGGGAAATTGGTTATATATCCCTCAAAACCAACAAAATTACATATTTTGGCCCCAAAACATCATAATTGCATGTACACCCCTAAAAAATATGATGAATTAAGGATATACCCTTGTTATTAAGTTTTGGGGATAAAAATAAACTATATTCTCTTAATTAGGGATAAAACATGGGTTAAAGTATGTAAAATGTCAAAAATACCCTTACATACCCTCACCCTCTCTCACCCATCCAAGCTTAACTCACACTCACCCTCCGCCCTGTCCAAGCTCTAGAGCATTAAACCATCTTCTTCCTCTCTGCTGACGGCTGCGTCATCCCAGAAGTCCCTTTCCGCCAACGGCCGCTCCAAGCCTCCTCCCTCTCTGCTGAAGACCGCGCATCCCAGAAATCTCTCTCCGTCTATGGCTGGGTAATCCCAGAAGTCCTTCTCCGCAGACGGACGCTACAAGCCTCCTCCCTCTCCATGAAGGGGAAGGGGAAAAGGGAAGGGGAAGGCCTGCAACTACTCTAATAAATGAAGAAATCCATGGTTAAGAGAATATTAAGGTATGAATTGTTCATATTGATAGTTTCTTTTCTTATTCTATTTCTTTTCTTTTGATGCATAAATTTCTTCATGGTCTTTAAATTTGAAATAATATGTTTTTATAATTTTTGTAGGTTTGGAAATATGGATGTACTAAACATCATTTTGTGAGCATGTGGAGGTGTTGATGTATTTGCATATATCATTTTGTGAACATGTGGTGATGTTGTATTTGCAAATATTATTTTGTGAGCATGTCGACTTCTTGATGTATTAATATCAATTTGTGAACATGTAGAGATGTTGATATATCCGTAAGCATTATTTGTGAACATGTTAATGTATTTGTAAACTTTTTGTGGAGATATTGATGTACTTAAATTCATTTTCTAAATATTTTGATTTTACGATAATTAAGGATGCATTTGTAAATGTGTTATAGGTGATATGTGGATATTGTATATGTGATTGTGTTATTTAAAGGTACATTCATAATCGAAGTTTTTGTAATGACTAAAATTTGTTTAGGTTATTTGGTTAGGTTTGATAAATAAATTCAATAAAAACTAAAAATTTTGGGGTATATTTGAAAGTGCAAATAATAGTTTTTTTGAGTTAGAGTTCATATTTGTAAATTAAAAAAGTAATTTTTTTAGTTATTTTAAATTTTAGATTTTTTTAAAAGTGGGTATTTGTAAATTTACAATGAAAAAGTTTTTCGGGGTATATATGTAAAGGGTATAAAGGCCATTTTGCACATTTGATGTTAGTTAAATGATATAATTTTTAACCTCAGGGGGTGTATATGCAATTATACATATTATTCGAGGTATATCACGTAATTATGTTTTATTCGAGGTAAATATGCAATTTTAAAAAAATATTCAAGAGTATACTTTTCAAAAATCCTAAAAATAAATTGTGAAAAAAACAAATACTTTATGTCACACCCACCCCTTTTTACCGAGGTAAATGTGCACCCATCACTCCATCAGCTTAAAAATCTATTTTTAACTAGAAAACTAACACACCTGAAAACCAAATCAGACTTACAAAACATGATTAACAATTTTACACAGCTATAGGTTCAAATACATTAATACAACAAACATAATTAATTTAATCTGCAGGTACAACCATTACAAGATCACGACACCAACACATAGAAAGAAAAAGGACCTACTCCAATTTTGGACTCAACCCTAACTAGCTTTATACTCACACAAGCAATCTAGTAGGGTCCTGCTCCTACAACTGTAACACATTTCAGTTGGTCTATAGTGGTTCACTAATTTCAAATAATTAAATATAGCGTATATAAAGTATATCAAGATCAATTCCTCAAATAATTTCCCAAATTTCCCAAATACCAGAGTTTTGGCAAAACACAATTTTAAAGAGCTTTTAAAACATTTTAATATGCCCACATGGTTTCCACAAATCAATCAAAGTCAAAGCATACGTAACCATTAATATAAATACATTAATTGAATAATTAATTCATATATAAATGTTTTTTCCACATTTTGAAAACTATGTATAATTATACAAAGCTAGATGTAAAAATATGATTGTTATGGCACAACAACGGCAAATAAATATAAGTATCTTTTAACATTATACATAATT
This sequence comes from Dioscorea cayenensis subsp. rotundata, assembly GCF_009730915.1. Taxonomy (NCBI): domain Eukaryota; kingdom Viridiplantae; phylum Streptophyta; class Magnoliopsida; order Dioscoreales; family Dioscoreaceae; genus Dioscorea; species Dioscorea cayenensis. The sequence continues at coordinate 5,939,241 of NC_052475.1, forward strand.
AAAAATAATAAAATGAAATAATTAAAACAATTATTTTCAAAGTACTAGCTGTTAAATAATTATTTCAAAATAGTAACAATTAATCAATCATTCAAAATAACAGCCACTACTAACTCACGTGGTCTCTCTTGGGTTTCCCATTAGACCTGGAATTCCCTCCCTAGCCTGAACAACACTAATAGAAGAACAAAATAAAATAAATAACTACGACAAACTAAGGACATAACTGAACACAAAAGAAAATACAAAAACAAGTAACTGACTCTCTAATTGGGCCCACTCACTCCACTCGGTTTAAACTCAACCTTGTATAATCAAACTAGTCTCCAATTGCACTTAAATCAACTCAATTTGGGCTAAACCCTCCTGCACCAACCTCAATTTTACTGAACCAAGTTTAATTGTTATACAACATTTTTTGAACCAACTTGGTTTAACTGAACCTAATTCTCCTTGAATTGGTCACCCTAGAGTCATTAGCCCAAAATCTGAACCAAGCCCAAATCAATCTTAACCAACTTAACCTAAATTCAACCCAACTCAATTACACATTGAGTTAAAACCAAACCAATCCTCAATTGGTTGCATCAACCCAATTATTTACTCTCATTCAAACATAAATGAACCCAACCTATTCCAACCTGGCTAGCCAAACCCAACACCAATCCAATTGAATGAACTTGACTCAGTCAAATCAAGCCCAACTCAACCAATTCAATTAAACTCAACCAACTCTATTCTAACCATCATCATCATCATAATCATCATCATCATCATCATCATCATCAACTTAAACAAATCCTAATTTCCGGTTACTACAATAACAAACAGAAACCCAGAAAATTCATCCTCCATTCCATGCAAAATCCCACTTCAATACAATGGTTTTCCCATACAAAATCATGTTTATAGTAACCCCTTCATCCTCTCTATTAACACTTCTTCAAAAATCCACCATCTTCTTCATCAAACCAACCACACATACAAGCATCCAAACATCTCAAAACAAAATTATTTTGAAAACCCTTACCAAAGAAGCTCCACTCCGCGAACTATCTCCGCTGATCTCTAAAACCAATCTCCTTTTTAATCTTCTTTCTCTCATCTCATCCTCTTTCTTTTTATTCTCTTATCTTCTCTCTTTTGTTTTTTTCCCCACCGGCTTGATGAAGAAGAAAGATTAACCTTATCCAAAACCTTCTTATCTCTTTACTTAAATTTCTGCGAAAATTCATGATCGGTCCCTGAAAAATAAAATTTCTTACAAAAAGATCCCTGAAAAGTCACCAATGGTCCCTGAATCATGAAATAGTATCACTAAAAAGTCTGTAAACTCACCTTTCATCCATTGGTTTCCAGAAACATTAAACCTTTTTATTACTTATGAATCCAAATTTTTCTAGAAACTTTCACACTTAGATCCTTGTTCTTTCTACTTGGGGTTTCTCAACAAAATTACTCTGTACGAAAATCTTAATGCAACTGTGATAATACCATGAATATAATTTTTTACAGGTATTCAAAGGTTCAAGGTATTACAATCTATCCCCCTTAAAAAAAATTTCATCCTCGAAATTTCCTCAACAGACATCAATCTGACATCACTGAATTCATTACTTATTCCAACACCTGTTCTCTTGTTCCAAATATGCTCAATAACACACAAAATTCCTCAAAAAGTACAATTTGTATACGGCATACAACACTCTTTTGCTGTGCCACTCTGACTTCCTTACTTCCAGCATTCGGACAATAAAACAATCTTCCATCTTTCCACAATCCAGGAGAAAAGAAACTTCTTATTCACAAAGTAGAAATACAGCATACCTAAGATATATAGGTGGAATACAAACATCTCAAGCCAAAGCGATGATACGAACAAGCTATTCCACTATTCAAGAATCTCGTACAACTACTGAACCTCACCCTTGTCTATAGTAGCGATGTAACCTTTCCTGATTCCATTGCTCAACTGCTGCACCAAAGTTAAGAATTGCATGGGCATCATCCTATGCCATTGCAAACTCCTCAGGAACTCCATATCCCTTTCTCAATTCTGACATGTGACTCTCGTCTAGGTGAAAATGTTCCATGAAAATATTCATGGACGATTTGTACTTGATCCAAAAATTAAGTACTTGATCTAGTTTTCAATTTCTTAGCCTTAAGTCCACAAGGTTTGAGATATCTTAGGCCTTGGATGATTTGACAAGTTGCGGTAAACCAAATCTTTACATAGTCATTCATAAACTAGGATATATATATATATATATATATTCTGATTTTTATCACTTGATGCATTAAGAGATGCTAAACAATTTTCCTCTTGAAGTCTAAGATTTGACATGCACTTGTATAACACAAAAGCCTGCTGAGAACATCTCGCATGTAAGGAAAGTGTATCTTCTAATATTGATTACACAAAATGGTAAATGGTGTGCCCATTTTAGTTTTAGTTCTTGAAATTATTATTATTATTATTATTATTATTATTATTATTATTATTATTATTATTATTATTATTATTATTATTAGTGGTAGTAGTAGTAGTTGTGGTTGTACATTATTCAAGCAAGGGCATACTTGCACTATACATTAATCACTTTCGGTTATGAATTTTCAGTTTGATTCATAGATATGGTTTTGACTTACATTGTACTTAAAGAAAACTTGGTTGATACCTCTCATTCTCCCCTCTAGGGTTGGGAGAAGGTTAGTCAAACCACCGTAACTAACACACTTCCATTCCTTTTTGTCCTTTGCTTTATCACTTATCAACCCGTTACTTCGAGTTGAGCCCTACGACCGTATGGACATGATACATATATATATATATATATATATATATATATATATATATATTGGCACTATCCTCATTTTGTAGATCTTTGTTTACACACAATTTTTTATAAATTTTTTTAAAAAATACATTTATATTTTTAAAATTCAAAATATAAAAATTTATTCAAAAAGAAAAACAACATATAAATAAAAATTCCAATTCTACTAAATGGAAGGAGATACATGCAAAACGAAAAGATGAAAATTTTTAGTGATAGAACATTTGAAGACAAGTTGAAGGGAGTAGGAAGAAGGACGAGGGAAGAGAGAGAGAGAGAGAGAGAGAGAGAGAGAGAGAGAGAGGGAGAGAGGGAAAGTGAAAGAGAACAAAAATAGAGACAGAGAGAAGACAAGAAGAAAACTCGAGAGATAGAAGAAAGAAACCTGATAGAGTGGACAAACAGATTATGGAGGAAAAATAAAAATTGAGGGAAAAATAATAGAAGAAAAACAAAAGAGGAATACAAAATAGACATATGTAAGATAGAGGCGATAGGAGAAAGAAGAGATAGGGATAATTTCACGCATCATGTAGCGCATCAGATGATAACGTCATTTACTCGACAATGGCAGCTCCAGTAACACGAAAAGCCTGCCACACTCTTCCATTTCGCACGCGCTATAAACGCATGTTTTAAATTGTTTCATGTGCTATGTTAATCTACATTAGCACACTGTGCCAATAGTCTTAAAACAAGAAGTACGCCTCACGACACCGGATAAGCTATTTTGTGTTAAAAAAATTGCCTAGTATTTAAAGCAAACATTTCAATGCCAACGAAAGAAACAACCTAAGAATGACAGAGAAAGAGGAAAAACACATAGGTTGGAGCTTACCATCTCCAAAGGTTTTTTCGCCCCTCATCGCTAGAATTATATATTCTACTTAATATACATGCTATTAAAGATGCCCCTCTCTCTTGTTTAGCTATGTAAAAATTTGAATTTTCAGTGAAACAAATGTTCATGCGATCAAATTAACCAACCTTCCTATTTGTCCAACCTACTAGTTCTAAGAAAGTAGAATTTTTTCCCTTGTCAAATGTAGAATCCAATGTTAAAATGAAATGAAGATACGTGAGGATCTCAATATCTCTTGATGAAGTCGAGAAAATAATTCTAATTGATAGAAAGCAAAAAAAGAAAATGTTTGAGGATATAATTGCAAAAATGTGTGAAAATAAAATTGTTGAAAGGTTGATGATCCATTTCAAAATTTATTGAAATATAACAAAATGTAAAAAAAATTTGGGCTTATTTCAAAAATTTAAGGAGAAATGTAAATGAAATATTTCGAGACACATATGCAAAAATTAAAAAACCAGAAATGTGAAAGCCCATATATTAAAAAGTAATGAACAACATGAAAATTTGAAATTCAAAAGATTTATTTGCAAAACAGAAACAAAAAAATCAGAAAAGTTAGAGGGCCTAGTTACATAAATGCTAAAGTTTCAAAAAAAAAAAAAGAAAATTTAAGGTTTAATATGCAAAAACACCTGTATGATATAATGATTAAATGGAAAAAGTAGCAAGTAGAAATCTTTAAAACAACGCCTTTTCAGAAATTTGTAAAGAACTCTCCTCCTTGACCCCACTAGTGATATCCAAGATAAAAATTTTAAAATTTTTCACCTTCCTCTCGTGTCTGTAAGTTTCAAGGCTTCATTCCCTTTTTTCTCAAGCTGATAATTTTTCACTCTTGTCTCTTGACACATGAGGCCCTTAAAGCTCCATTCCCCTTACCATTGATGATCCATTGAAAGATGAAAATTCTCTTGAGAATTATTTACCTGGCTCCTCTATGCTTATAAGGAAATTTTGAGGGCTCCATTCTCTTTTGGCCAACGAGGGTCCAATGCATAAGGTGAATTTTTGGGAATTTTTTATTCATGTTTGTTGACACCACAATGAGGTCCCCAAGAAATTTTACCTTCCCATACACCAACCAAAGGTCAAATGCAAGAGTTTTCACAGAGAGGTCTCTAAAAAATCTCATTCCGCCTACGACCCACAATGAGATTTAAATGAGAGTTTCCCACTCTTGCCTTCTTATGCCACATGACAGCCCCAAAAAAATTTATTATTCTCACACTCTACCTGGCTTAAGGCCCAATGCAAAGCTGGATTCTCTCTTTTTTGAGAGTTTTTCTCACT